>NC_053027.1:337586625-337751970 GCF_003073215.2 Triticum urartu | reverse complement strand
AAAAAAGGCTTCCGAAAGTCTTCACGATCAAGCTCAAGGAATGATGAAGCTTCTGCTCATGACTACAAGAAAAGATCATGCCACAAGTGCAAGAAACCTGGCCACTACATCTCTGAGTGTCCGCAGTGGGACAATGAGAACAAGAAGAAGAAAAAGAGCAAGGAGTATGACTCAGAAGACAAGAAGAAGAAGAAATACTCAAAGTCTTCTTCCAAGTCTTCCTCCAAGTCTTCATCACACAAGAAGAGCTCATCTGGCAAGGCACGTGCGTTTGTTGGCAAGGAAATGGATTCAGAGGGGGAGTCCGCTTCTGAGGAGGTGGAGGTGGAGTCTGAGGAGGAGTCCGATTCTGGCGTTGCGAGTCTGGCTACAACATACGTTGCCAAGTCCATCTTCAACACTGAAGACAACGACTTCATCACTGACACCGATGCAAATGACAAGGACTACTCCGCTCCTACCTACTGCTTCATGGCACGCGGTGCCAAGGTAAACACACGCACTACTCACTATCAAACATCTAGTGAAGATGACTCTGATTGTGATTCCAAATCCAGCTACAAAACACTTGCTCAAATTGCAACTGAACAACAGAAAGCTATGGAACATATTCAAAAACTGTTAGACAAAAGCGATGATCTGTTAGACGCTGAAATGACTCGATCTCAGTCCTTAATTGAAGACATAAAAAATCTTCACGTTAAGTATGAGGAACTTGAAAGTCGTCATGAAACGCTCTCAACAACTCATGAAAGGCTTTCCTATGATTATCTTCAAAGGAAGCAAGATCTTGAGAAATTGAGAGCGGCTCATGAAGATCTTCAAAAGGAAAACGAGTCACTTCACGCCAAACAGATCAGTTCCGCTCAGGAAGGATTTGAACCACCATGTCTTAAATGCATTGAGCGTGATAATGCTACCTCTGTTGCTGAATGTTCTGCTGCTGCTACTACTGCAATATCTTCAACTGTTGATGTGGTAACTAACCCCTCTACTGAGGATACCACTGCTATTGCTGATGAGAATGCTAGGTTGAAGACACTACTGGAAACAGGGATGTACAAAAGTCTCAAAGGGCATCAGACACTATGTGATGTCCTCAAAAGGCAGATCCTAAACCGAAACCCTAGGAAAGAGGGTGTTGGGTTCGAAAGGAAAATGAATGATGATGGCTCTTACTGGAAACCTGAGCAGTACCCCAAAACCACATGGGTTGCTGCAAAGGAACCTTCAGCGGATCCATCCACCCTGTCTGGCTTCACTTGTACTAATCCCATTGTTATTGATGAATCCTTTGATGCAAACTATAAACTGTTTAAGAATCAGAATGGTGAAGTGTTTGCCAGGTATATTGGTACTAACTGCAGGAATGGACCACCTATGAAGAAGATCTGGGTGCCGAAAAGGTGTTTGGAGAATCTTCCTATGAATGTCATCATGACACCACGGGTGTAGAAGACAAACCCCAGACCACAGGCTTCATACAGTCCAAAGGCTTCGTACAGACAGAGGACTCACCTGAGTCGCACTAACGCAAATGTTTTGCAGGGAAGCCATACTCAGGCCTATGAATATGAGCGCGGTTCATCAAACCGCCATGTTCATAAGACCAAGAACTATTCTGCTTATTCTTATGAGTACTATTGTCCACCTGCAAGACTTTTTGCTAGGGCTGCAAAGCCAAAGTTCTCAGATGCTGCACTTAGACTCATTGCTTCAAAGCCACCCTTGAAGATGTGGGTGGCTAAGAAAGCTTAACTCTCTTTTGCAGGGAAAGGTCTCCAGCAGAAAACCAAAATCGTCTGACGCTATTGCTGGGGACCTTAAACATCTTGTAGGGCGCAAGATCAAATGCCCAAATGGTCTTATTATGTACTTTGTTCCTGAATCGCTTGCTACTCGTCCTATCAGTCCAAATCTCGATCTATGCTTTCATAACCCACTGGTTCGTCAAATGTTTTTGCTTCACAATTCTCTTGGTGAAGCCTATCCCCCTAACTGCACTGTAGGGTACGACACCAGCAGCTTCAGAATGGATTATTGATAGTGGGTGTACCAATCACATGACTGGCAAGAGAAGCCTTCTTATGGACTCAACCTTATGACCATCCGACAAAAGTCACATCACATTTGCTGACACTGGTAAAACTAAGGTATTGGCTCTAGGTAGAGTTGCAATCTCAAAGGATCAACACGTGGATAAAGTCATGCTTGTTGAATCCCTTGGCTTCAACTTAATGTCTGTCTCAATGCTTTGCGATTTAAACATGATTGTGATGTTTGGAGAATATCGTTGCCTTGTTCTAATGGAATCTGACAAGTCTCTAGTGTTTGAAGGGTATCGGAAAGATGATTTGTACGTGGTAGATTTCTCAGCAGGACCACAGCTTGCCGTATGTCTTCTAGCAAAAGCTTCAGAATGCTGGCTCTAGAATCAGAGGCTAGGGCATCCTGGCATGAGGAACCTGCACACCCTTGCAAAGAAGAAGCATGTCATAGGCATCGAGGGCGTCAAGTTCAAGAAAGATCACTTATGCGGTGCCTGTGAAGCAGGAAATATGACGAGGGCCAAGCATCCCTCGAAGACAATCATGACAACGACTCGACCCTTCGAACTGCTCCACATGGATCTGGATCTTTTCGGTCCCACTCATTACTCAACTCTTACTACTACTGCTTGTCTCTATGGCTTTGTCATTGTTGATGATTATTCTAGATATACTTGGGTGCACATAATCCTTTACAAGACTGAACTGCATGATGTCTTCAGATGCTTCGCCAATCGTGCTATGAACAATTTTGGCGCCAAGATAAAGCACATCAGAAGTGACAATGGCACTGAATTCAAGAACACTGGCCTTGATACATATCTTGATACCTTGGGCATCACACATGAATTCTCAGCTCCGTACACGCCACAGCAGAATGGCATCGTCGAACGCAAGAACAGAACACTCATTGAGATGGCTAGAACGATGCTAGATGAATACAAGACTCCAAGAAAATTCTGGACTGAAGCCATTGACACTGCATGCCATACAATCAATCGTGTTTATCTCCACAAGCTTCTGAACAAGACATCTTATGAGCTCCTTACTGGCAAAAAGCCAAATGTCAGTTACTTCAGAGTATTTGGCGCAAGGTGCTGGATCAAGGACCCACATCACACCTCAAAATTTGCACCAAAAGCACATGAGGGTTTTATGCTTGGATATGGAAAAGATTCGCACTCCTACAGAGTCTTCAATCTCTTTCATTACAAAGTGGTTGAAACAGTGGATGTGCGGTTCGATGAGACCAACGGATCACAAAGAGAGCAGCTGTCAAGTGTGCTAGATGAAGTTCCATCCAGTGAATCAATTAAGCTAATGGGAACTGGAGAGATTATACCTTCTGAAGCTCATCCTGAAGAAGAACTTATCATTTCAGCACCTGATCAACATGAAGACATTGCTCAGCCTGAAGACATTCCTTCCAACAACGACAGTGAACAGCAAGAGCAAAGTCTTCACCCTGTACATCCTCGCGTTGCCAATGAAGTGCAGATTGAAAGAATAGTTGATAGCATCAATGCACCTGGTCCACTCACTCATTCAAGGGCAACTCAGATAGCAAATTTCTGTGGGCACTTCGCATTCGTCTCAATATCAGAACCCAAGAAAGTTGAAGAAGCCTTCATGGAACCTGAATGGATTCAAGCTATGCAAGAAGAGCTTCAACAGTTTGAGCTGAATAATGTATGGGAACTGGTTAAGCGTCCTGATCCACGGAAGCACAATATAATAGGCACCAAATGGATATACCGCAACAAGCAAGATGAGCATGGTCAAGTTGTCAGAAACAAAGCTCGTCTCGTTGCTCAAGGATATACTCAAGTGGAAGGCATTGACTTCGATGAAACATTTGCTCCTGTGGCTAGGCTTGAAGCCATACGCATACTGCTGGCCTTTGCAAATCATCATAACATTCTTATATATCAAATGTATGTGAAGAGTGCCTTTCTCAATGGCAAGATTGAAGAAGAAGTGTATGTTGCACAACCGCCTGGCTTTGAAGATCCAAAACATCCTGACATGGTATACAAGCTCAACAAGGCACTGTATGGCCTCAAACAAGCCCCTCGGGCCTGGTATGACACACTCAAATACTTCCTGAAGAGCAAAGGCTTCATACCTGGTTCCCTCGACCCCACTCTCTTCACGAAGACATATGATGGTGAACTGTTTGTGTGCCAAATATATGTGGATGACATTATCTTCGGCTGCACCAATCAGAAGTACAGTGAAGAGTTTGGATATATGATGCAAGAGCAATATCAGATGTCCATGATGGGGGAGCTGAAGTTCTTCCTTGGTCTTCAAATACGACAACAACGCAATGGCATCTTCATATCTCAAGAGAAGTATCTCAAAGATTGCCTGAAGAAGTTCGGTATGCAAGACTGCAAAGGCTTCACAACACCAATGCCAGCCAAACATCATCTGGGTCCTGACGACAATGGTAAAGAGTTCGATCAAAAGGTATACCGCTCCATGATTGGTTCTTTACTTTATCTATGTGCATCTAGGCCAGATATTATGCTTAGTGTTTGCATGTGTGCTCGATTTCAAGCGGCACCAAAGGAGTCGCATCACTTAGCTATGAAGCGAATTCTTCGATATTTGGCTCACACCCCAACTCTAGGATTATGGTATCCAAAGGGCTCAGAGTTTGATCTGGTTGGATTCTCGGATGCTGATTATGCTGGTGACAAAGTTGATCGCAAGTCTACATCAGGCACATGTCACTTTCTGGGACGATCACTTGTATGTTGGTCTTCAAAGAAGCAGAACTGTGTATCTCTCTCCACTGCTGAATCTGAATACATTGCTGCTGGATCTTGCTGCGCTCAGCTTCTGTGGATGAAGCAAACACTCAAGGACTATGGCATTCATCTGAAGCAAGTGCCACTTTACTGCGACAACAAAAGCGCCATCAAGATTGCCAACAACCCAGTTCAGCACTCGAAGACAAAGCACATTGAAATTCGTCATCACTTTCTCAGAGATCATGTTGTGAAGGAAGACATTGATATCATACACGTCAACACTGAAGAGCAATTGGCAGATATCTTCACCAAGCCCTTGGATGAGAAGAGATTTTGCAAGTTACGGTGTGAGCTAAATATCCTGGAATCCTCAAATGTCCTGTGATCAGGCACACATCCTAACCTTATGCATATTGATGACTTAGATGTGCAACACACGAAGTAAAGTATATCTTCAATCAATGAAGACATACATTCTAGGTGTGAATACATTAATGTGGAATTTGACTTCGGAGCGCCACGATAATTGTGCGCCGTGTCTGGGTCTAATACTTCCTATACGGTGGGTAACGCCACCACCAATGTTCTATTGAAGTGTTTCACTCATGGCGTTACCTTGCTATGTCTTCACATTTGGTTTGGCTTCAATCTCAACATGTCTTCATGATTATCTTCACTATGTTGATTATATATATATATATTACTAGTGTTCTGTCCTCTACAGCATTCACTTATAGCTATGTCTTCTTGTTGAATCTTTTGAACTAAGTGAATGTGATCGGACCCTAACCTTTCTATGCTTTCTATCTCAAACTCTATCTCTCTAAGTCATATGCATTCTATTGAAACTGTCGAATGTCTTCTCTGCGTCCTTGTCAGCAGAAGATACAGAGACAACCATTAAGTCCGTTTTCAATGCTCATTCCTCCACATGCAATCCGGAGAAGTAGGAACGACCACCCGACAATCCAGGCGTGCGTGGGACGTGGAACAAACCCCAAAATTCCGCATAATGGCCACGTGTTCCTCAGATGCGAATCGCCAGGGGCACCTGTGTAATAGCGCAGTGCCGCCCCTATACTAAATACACACTTCACAAGTCACTATCTCTTCTTCCACCCTCGCACGAACCCTAGTGCCACCGCTAGCCCTCGACGACACCGGCGACGAAGCGCTTCGTTGCCGCAACCTCTCCGACGCCGTCTTCACGCTGACTGCGGACATCGTCCTCTCCGCCGTCGCCGTAGGTGTCCTCCGTCACCAAGTTAGGGCACGGAAGATCGAACTTCTCGGCATCATCTTCAACTCCGTCTAGCAGTTCTTAGTGTGGTAAATAAAACTTCCTTTTTACAGCACCGTTGATCCTATGGATTTGTCACTTTCTACCACAAGCAGTTTCTGTTCACACAAGTAAGATCTCTCTCATACTGCATCTCATAACATGCCTAGTATATTCACTTGTGCTTCACAAAGTAGTTAGATTCCTCACTTGTACTGATCTATGGATTCGTACAAATCTGGAACCAACTTCTTATCTATGAGTGAATGTCTTCGCACGATGAGGTCAATGTCTTCTAAACCGATTTATCTTCAAAATCTTCTGAGAATGCATATGACCTCTTCCCCTTCCCTCGCACCTTAATGCTGTCACAGGTACATGTCCGTGGGAGAATCCTTTGGTTCTCATAGTCTGCATTCATTTGCAGAATTCTTACAGCATCACATAAATTCTCCCGAAGCCAGTTCCTGTTGGTCCAGCAAGCGAAAACCTGTGAAGCCTTTGAACGTCTTGAAGCCTTTCAAGTTAAAGTTTATGGCTTCAGAGAAAGCAGCAAGGAAGGGTGGCAGAAAGTGTCATGGTGAAACATCCAGAGATCTGCCAGATGAACTCTCAGAAATGTACAAGACAAATCCTGAAGAGGATTACAATCAGCGCAAGACCCAAATCCAATGGATTCGAAGATATTGGGCAGAACAATGGTTCAAATACAGATTTGTTACCCAGGAGTATGCTGAGAAAAATGCCATCAAGAGACCGTGGGGAGACATACTATACAAGAATCTTCTACCCAGGTCCAGAGATGAAGCCATTGCACAAGGCTTCTATCCCTGCATGGTCCGTGGGCCAAAGCGAGCTGACGCACACCCATCGTCACTACTATGGTGTCGTGACGACAATCTGTTCAAGCGCAACTTCCAGTTTGCCCAGAACTCAGCGAAGCAGAACAAGAAGACTTTTGGGTTAGACTTCAACCCTGGTCCCTCATCTCCAAGGGCAGATGGCACACGACATGCAAAACCCAATGTCATCGGTCCTTTCGACAACCTTGAAGGCCTGATCACCCGCATCCTAGCTCAAGGGACTGTAGTGAATGAGCCTGCAGCTGAAGCTGAATCAGAAGAAGCTCCTGCAGCGCTGAAGACAAAGAAGCTGAAGAAGCCTAAAGCTTCAAAGCCTGCCCCTTCACCAAAGATCTCAAGGGTGAAGCCACTGGCAACTGCACCTCCTGAAGACAGTGTGCAGTCCGAAGATTTATCACGCATCTCCAAGTCCTAGAAGGTCAAGATGCCTCTGCCACACACCGGCCAAGAGCTAACAGCTGCTGCCATTCTGCGCCATGATGCCATTGATCTGTCAAGTGATGAAGCTCTAGCAGATGACGCTCTTGAGCAACTCATCAAGAGCAAAGAAGAAGCAGAAATCTTCAATGATCTGCCTCTCTTTGATGTGACAATCATCCACAACTTCATTGATGAATGGTTTGACACGCCAAACATCAGCTTCGAAGATCTTCAGCTACCCATTGGCCTCAGTGTCGCCTTCCATGGCGCCATTGCTTCAGAACTAGCCATCGCCCAGCGTGTTGTTGAACTGAAGCAGAAGATTGATTATGAAAAAGCTCAGTTCAAGAAGCATATGGCCAAGCTCAGTGTGCAAGATGTGAAGAACTTCAAGATCATGCTGCACGAGCTCAAAGAAGCCTTTCTGAAGAAACGTGCAGAAGCTCAGGGTTCACGTGAGCGCATGAAGGCTCTGGCTGACAAATGTGTGCAAGCCTACGATGAGGCTGAGAAGCGCAAGGCCCTTGGTCGTCCTGGCATCGACCCCAGGATGGTCGCGAAGAAGAAGAAGCCACCTGATGCACCAAGGCAAGAAGCAGTTCTGATTGTTTTCCCAACTAGACTGACTGGCTCGAAGCCAAAAAGCCGGTCAACCGCTTCAGAGCTCAAGAAGACAAGGATTGCTGAGGCTGAAGCCAGGAAGAGGAAACACTCTGAAGCCTCTCCTACTGCCCCCTCCAAGAAGAAGAGGAAGACCAAGAAAGATCGGGCTGCTCCCACAGAGCCCTTAATAGTTGAACCTATTTCTATGGTCTATCCTGAAGCTAAACGCCAACTGACAATCCATGAGCCTGCTTCCACAAAGGCTCATGAAGCTGAAGACATTCCAGCAGCTGATCCCATCGCTGCTGAAGACATTGGTCACCATGACAATGTAGAAGATGGTGCAGTCCTTCCTCAGCTTGAAAATAGCAAACTCATCAACATTGGTCGTCCACTGACGCCAATCGTACAGGATGCTTCATGGGCGGATCGCCCACAAGAGGAAGAAGACTATGAGGCCCAGCCCACTCCAGCTCCACAGGCGTCGTCTGCGTTCCACAGGCTTCGCAAAGGTCCAAGGCCTCAAGTCTCTGATGAAGACATTCCGGCTACATCAGCCGCGGAAGAAGAAGTACCACAAGTTGCCACTTCCCCGTCCCACCAAGAAGCAGTTCTCCAGGAGAACGTGCTTGAAAATCCTGCGGCTGCCACAACCACAAATGAAGCTAATGTGGAGCCCTCCCCAACAAAAGCTTCAGAAGACAGCGAAGCCACTGATCCTGCCACTTCTGTTCCTAAGTCTGTTGCAGGTCCCCAGTTCGACTATCATGTTGAGCACAGGCCTCAGGTACAGAAGCCAATCCCAAGATTCCCAAGGTTCCTAGGTCCTGCATCAGCACCTGGCTCCTTCAACATCAATGGCTTCAGGGCAGACAACACTTTCTTCAATAGCTCCAGGAACCCCTACTCAAGGGAAAGGATATCATCTGATCAGTTCTGGAGCTATCCTCAGTGAAGCTATTACTCATGCATTCTTTACAACCAAGGTCGCATCTTCCCACACAAGCGCCTTGACATTGAAGCTATAGCTGGTCTGCCCTGTCTGGAAGAAGCTTTGGATTGCTTCAAGCAAGTTGGACTGCTGCCGTTCATTACTGACCAGGAGCATTGGAATGAAGAGCTGCTGCTCCAATTCTATGCCACATTACACATCCGCGGGTACAGCAGAGATCCGAAGACTTGGGTCCTGGAGTGGATGACAGGCAACGTTCATCACGAAGCCAATGCATTTGACATCATTGAGCTCACTGGCTTGCCCACTCCTGGCGATCTCTTCGAGCAAGGCTGTCAGCTGCATACTGAAGCTATTGAAAGCATCTTTCAGAGGCCTGAACCTGATATGAGTCAGATGCTCAGCATGATGAAGCCATTGCCCCAAGATGCTGCTTATCCCACAGAGTTCTTCGTTGAAGACCTTGAGTATCTGCCAAGAACCATCTATCACATCATCAGGCGAACTCTCTGGCCCATCAAAGGGCACTCTCCAAATGCCAAGCTTCAGGGTGCAATGAAGACTTTGGTCTTCTATATACTTCATGGAAAATGCTTCAATGCACAGGACTTCTTCATACGCCAACTTGCTGCATCAGGCACTGATCTGTTTGGTTTGAAATTCTACGCCCCTTGGGTCATGCGGCTGATCAAGCTACACTCCGCTATCTCGTATCAGCCCTCAGCCCACAACCATCGGATCTTCTTGCCTGATGTGGATATGTCTACTGAAGCCATATATTCTGAGCCTGCCAAGGAACCTCTAAGTCTTCAGAATGCAGAACATCAGAGCTTCACTCAGAACATTGAAGGTGTTGAAGTAGTCTCTTGGGTGTATCCTTTGGCTGGCACTACACGTGCACCACACCCTGCTTCCACTGAAGCCACTGATAGTACAACTGCTCCAAGACCCAAGAAGCGCACTCGTGTTCTCAATGACCGAGAGCTTCTTGTGGCTACATCAGAAACAGGATAGGCATCATGACTGGCTGAAGCGTCAGATGAAAAGCCTCTTGGTGGATGTTAATCGCATTCGAAATCTTGCCACCAAGAATGCTTTCGTTGCCCATGAAACCTGTCGTCGCACATGGAAAGGGCTCACAATGATGTGTTCTGAAGCTGATCTTCAAGAGGATGGCTTCACTGAGCGATTCAAGTTTGACTCCACACCACCTCGAAGAGCTGTGCTGCTAGGAACTCCATCCCTTGAAGACTCTGAGTTCTCTTCCTCAGCTGCAACAGTGACTGCCAGAATCATCGAGGATGAAGACGATGCTACTTCACCGCCACCTCCTTCAGCACACGTCAACTCTGCTCCAAGCTCTTCAGCACCGCCAAACACCACCGACGACCCTGCTACTACAACTACTCCGCATGGGAACGAGTAGATGCTCTATGTCTTCAAACCTTTTTGGTCCTTGCTGACAAAAGGGGGAGAAGCATATGAGGTTGATAGTCTTCAAGCGGGTCCATATGGGCGGGTGCTTTATATTTTGCTTCGTGCTTACAACTCTCGTTTTTGCTACATTTGGTTCTTATGAGTCGTAACACTTAAACTAGATGGTCGTCTACTACTTATTTGCCACCTTGTTTTGCGAAGATAAATTCCGCATGTGCGATGATAAATTCCGCACTTAGATCATTCTACAGACGTCCATTTTCCATTATGCATGTCATAATCTTCATATACTTTCACATGCATAGTGGATTGTCATCATAAGTTGAAGTGGATCTCCACAAGTACAACCTGCCATGTGCATTTGCATTCCAAAAGCAAATTAACTTATATGCACATCTTCAGGGGGAGCCCTTACAACTTATGAAGACAATTCCTTATCCTTTACAATTTCACAGATTATATTCCCCGTTGAAAACTTCAACTAGTTTGTCATCAATCACCAAAAAGGGGGAGATTGTAAGTGCATCTAGTGCCACCCCTAGTTGGTTTTGGAGTATTAACGACAAACCTAGTTGAGGGACTAATGTGTTTGTGAGAATTGCAGGATAACACAGGTAGAAGTCCCTCATTGATTCGGTTTTCCTACCAGAGATGGCCCCTAAAAATGTATGAAGACATTGAAGTCAAAGGTGGTATATGAAGATACTCACATTGAAGACTATGACAAGAGAAGACACCACATGAAGACTATGGAGCTCGAAGACTTAGATCTTTCGTAGTTCTTTTCTTTTGTGTTGAGTCATAGGAACCACCGTACTGTTAAGTGGGATCCAAGAGAACCAGTCAGAATGACTGAAGTGATGCCTAACCAAAACCTATGTCTTCGAGTGAAGACTTTGAGAGCGAATCTTGTCCAGAGTCGGACAAGTCAGCTTTGCTTGTAGCCCAAGTAAAGTTGCCGTGTGAGTTTGAAATCTAACCGTTGGAACACGTGTTAGTTCCTTAGTGACCCAGGGTCATTTCGGACAAATCAGGTCGGGTTGCCAAGTGGCTATAAATAGCCCACCCCCTACAACCATAAATGGTTGGCTGCTCAGATTGAGAGTACGGCTTTTGTCGTTTGAGAGCAACCCACCTCGAAGCCTTTGAGAGAGAATTCCTTGCGAGGATAAAGCCCTAACCACCCAGAGCCAGAGAGAATTGGGCATCACTTAAGTCTTCTTGTCTGTGCGATCTGAAGACTTATTACACTTGAGGACTGTGCATCCTCCAGCCGGTTAGGCGTCGCATTCTGAACATCCAAGAGACATTGTGGATTGCCGGTGAATGAAGTCTGTGAAGGTTTGGGAGTATACCTTGAAGACTTACTAGAGTGATTGGGCGAGGTCTGTGTGACCTTAGCTCAAGGGGAATACGGTGAGGACTGGGTGTCCTGAGCTGCGTGTTCAAGACTGGGTGTCCGGGACTGTGTGTCCTAAGGTTTAAATACCTACCCGCCCCAACCAGACGTACAGTTGTCACAGCAACTGGAACTGGTCCAACAAATCATTGTCTTCAACGAGTCACTGGTTTCATCTTCACTTCCCTTTACTTACTGTTACTCCTTGTGAAGTCATTGTATGCATGCACTATCTTTTGTCTTCACTGAGTGACTGCGTGTTCTGTCTGGCTTCATAATATCTTCCTACCTGATTCTTACTACATTGCTGCTATTAAGTCATTGTGCTTTCACTCTATTGAATACTTGACTATGGCTTGCCTAGTGTAGTCTACCTTCCGCTGCAAGGTGATAGGTTTATATTTTATCGTTTGTCTTCATAACTTCCACGTTTTGAAGACTTTCATAAAAATCGCCTATTCACCCCCCTCTAGTCGATATAACGCACTTTCAGTTTCCAATAAGATAATGTCTCCAAGTCTTCAACGCATGCACTACGGCAGCCAACTCCAAATCATGCGTGGCATAATTTAACTCATGCGGTTTCAGTTGTCGCGAGGCATACGAAACAACTCTTCCGTCCTACATCAGTACTCCTCCAAGTGCTAAGCGAGAGGCGTCGCAATACACTTGGAAATCCTTGCGTATATCTGGCAGAATCAGTACCGGGGTTGTAGTCAGACGTTTCTTTAACTCCTGAAAACTCGCTTCACATTGTTCCGTCCATTTAAATTTGGTATCCTTCTTCAATAGCTCTGTCATTGGCTTCACAGTCTTTGAAAAATTCTCAATGAATCTCCGATAGTATCCTGCGAGTCCAAGAAAACTGTGGATCTCGCTAACTGAAGTGGGTACTAACCATTCAGTGACTGACTGAACCTTGGTGGTGTTTACTGCTATACCTTCTCCTGATATAACATGTCCAAGGCATCCAACTTCTTTGAACCAAAACTCACATTTGCTGAACTTGGCATACAACTCATGTTCCCTGAGTTTCTCAAGAACTAAACGCAAATGCTCCTTGTGCTCCTCTTCATTCCGAAATGATCTTACTTGTCTGATATCTTGTACTTCTTGGAGTGGTCTCATCAGTCGAATCCTCGTGGTCAAAAGGGGAAAGGGGTATAGTCTCACTAAAAGAAATTTTTTGAATAAGCTCAGAAGAGAAGAGAGGTAAAAGATCCTTTTGAAAAGAAAGTTTTAGAGAAAATCTTTCCTATGGGCTTGCCAATTTATAGGGGTCACGTCCTACAGTCAACATGTGCTCTGATACCATCTTGTAGCGACCCGACCTCAAACGGTCAAGTCTCTGTGCTTCAGTGTCATCCCTGGATCGGTAATGCTGACGCACACAGTACTCGAAGGATTTATAACAGAGTAGCAATCACACACTTATTACATTGAATGTCTCAAAAGAGAACGTATTACAATAAATATGGCTTAAGGCCATCTAATACAATAACAACGGAAGGCTTGGAAGATAAAGTGAGTCCATCAACTCCAACGACATAGTTGAGCTGCACGGCAACGACCTAACGAACCTTACTCCTTGTCTGGAAAGTCTGCAACATAATACGTTGCAGCCCGAAAACGGGCCAGCACATGGAATATGCTGGCAATATAACACAGTAGAGCAAGAACTGAATAATGCTATCACTACATGCATATTTGGCTGGTGGAAAGCTCTATGGTTAAAGTTTTGCGAAAAGCCAATTTTTCCCTACTGCAAAGGAATATATTTTATTTAACTACAAAGTTGGTTGAAAATATTGAGAAGGTAAACCACCTCTCAATCCCAATTAAAAGTAATCATTAACAACCCAAAAAATTAATTATGAAGTGATGAGATCAACATGATAATCCAAGAACCAGATACTCAAGATGTCCATAACCGGGGACACGGCTAACCATGTACACTCTGCAGAGGTTTGCGCACTTTTCCCCGCAAGACTCGATCTCCTCCATTGGATTTCTTGCACTGCATGGCGTTTGAGAAATGGATGACTGAGACACAGTCTTTTAGAAGCATTAACTCTAATCCCGGGTAGACCGTACCAACCTACATCCCCTACATCTGCTAGCCTACCACTGGAGGAGATCATGCAACTTAATCAACTATGCTAGAGCCCATAATAGCTTGTGGCTACACACGTAAGCTTCTAGCATGAATAATCTTATGATCTCTTTGAGCCTGGGTGGAAAACCATAGGATGATCACACGGGTTCCCCGGGATCTCTTAGGACAACACTGGTATATCCCTAGGTGTTCGGGCAAGTCCACTGGTATATCCCTAGGGTGCCCCAACGAATCCACCCAGATTTGTATCAAAGTAGCCACCTTAAGTTAAACCTTGGTTAACAATAATCTCTCACATCTTTCATGAATTATCTCAAACCAATCCACGCCTACGAGCATAGCATAGCAGTATAAGCATAACGTAGAAGTAACTCCCAAGGTTTGAATGCAGGGCAATAGGTTCCTACCTCATCAGCTACTTCCCAATACCCACATGTTATCAAATCCTAACCATGCAATGTTTGAGGGTGAAACTAATGCATAAAAACTGGGTATGAAAGGGATATGATCAAAGTGTTACTTGCCTTGCTGATGATCCGCAAAACCTAGAGACTCGTAGTAGCACGCTTCGCACTCCGGGTGTTCTATCGCAAACGAACAATAGCATACATAAGCAATCAAACAAAGGCACACGGGTAAAACACGAATAAGAAAATCTAACCATAAAGTTCAACTTAAGAACTCCGGTTTGCTAAAAGAATCAAATCAAACGGAGCAACGAAACTCAAACTGCGAAAGAAACAAGATCCAATTACTAATCTGGACTAAAGTCAAATTTTACTGTATCAAATTCTTGTTCAAGTTGGTTAAACGGGAAGAGGGTTTCGAGACAAAGGTCTAGGCGCTTGAATCGCCTGATTACGATAAACGAGCGAAAAGATAAACTAAAACGAAAATCGGATCAGAAATCACAATCGAAAATAATCGCGGAAAACCTGAAAAAAGAAAAACTGACGAACAGGCTAACGAACGAATGTTTGCTATCTGTGGCTAACGAGTGAATACCGTTCGTTAAAACGAACGTACGGACGAACGTCCGCTAAGTAACTAAACCGAGAAAAAAACTAAAACCGATCTATTCTAAAAAATGAAACCTAGGGTTTTCTAAAAAAACCGAATCGGTTTTAAAATAAAACCGAACGACGACGACGGCGGCGTATACCTCCGGCGAGGCGGGGCAGCTCCGGCGGGGTTCGGTTGCGGCAGCGGGGCTTCGGGGCGGCGGCGAGGCGCGGTGGCGAGGCGCTGCGGCGCGGCGGCGGTTTGCGGGCGGCGGCTGCAGCGACTTGGGGTCCCGAGGGGCCCCGAGCTCGGCTTATAAAGGGTGGGGGGCGGAGGCGGCTTGGGCGAGGGGGCACGACGGCGGCGAGGCGTGTCCGACTTGGACTCGCCTGGTGATGTCGATGGCAGCGCGGGGTTGGGCCGGCCGGCTCGGCTGGGCTTCTGCCCAGTCGGGCGCTAACTTAAAAAAAACAGATTCCGCCGAAAATAAATCCTAGAAAAATAAATAAAATCTAAAAATGTCAAAATAAATTTTCACCGTCTAAATAAAATATTTAGAACAAGATGAACATTTTCTTGGCCCTAAAATGAAAATTTGAAAACGTGTAATTTTTCTAATGCAAATAAAATTGAAATAAAATCCTAATAAAATCAAATATTTGGTTTTAATATTTTCCTCCAGTATTTCATTTATTTTGGAGAAGTTATATTATCTCCTCTCATATATTTTAACATGAAATATTTTCGGAGAGAAAAATAATTTAAAACCAAAAAAATCCTCGTTTCAATATTTGATAAAATTCAAATATGAAAACAGTGAAATCCTCAACTCTCTCTCCGAGGGTCCTTGAGTTGCTTAGGATTTCGAGGATCAAGCCAAAATGCAATAAAATATGATACAAAGATGACCTAATGTATAACATTCCAAATTGAAAATTTGGGATGTTACATGTTCCTGAACCCCGACATCTTTGGCGCGCCAGGTTGGGGCGCTGAGGCTGTGAAAATCCAGTTTTGAAGTCAACTCATTGACTCCTTTGTCGCGATGGCTCCCAAGAAGAAGGCGATCACGACGATCGGCTCGTCTGGGGCCGAACCACTCATCCCAGCGCAGGCGGGCGACAGAGCGGTCGTGGATGGTGGCGGAGACGTGGGCCGTGATAATCCACAACACTTTGGCAATCGGAGCCAGGCGAGCAGCGTCGTGCGTTCCCGAGACGATGAGCCACGCGCCGCTGGGCCCGGGGGCGGGGCCGTGTTGGCCACGGGCGGCGCGGCAAACTCCTGGAAGCCGCAGCCGGCTTCCGCGCCGCGACCTTCCCAGGCCGCGCGTGACGAGCAACGCCACGATGTCGGTGCCTCCGGACACCACCGCGGGAAGAGCCCCTTGCGTCACTCTCAAGATGCACCAAGCCGGCATGCGTACCTAGACGCTGGCAGAAACGGAGTGTGATAGCGAGACCGTGATAGAGCTCCTTCTAACGTGGTTAGAAGTTGGAGTGCGTGACGGTCCATGCAGCTTTCGCTGCTACCCACGCCAGCGGAAGCACTGGCACACGTGCAACTACTCCTCAACTTCCCTCCAGCAGCGGAGAAGCTCGACGAGTGGAGGGCCACCATTCAAAGCGTCATCAGCTTCGCCAACAAAGATGAGCCGCGCCCACTGGGACCCTCGTTCCGGTGTTCTATCGAGCCGGTGCATGCCGGCGGTGGGAGGACCGGGGACGCTGCGACCACGGTGCACTCTCCTCCCCCACGGTCGCGACAGCAGCCGCCGGATCGCCGGGCCGACGCCCGCGACAATGTTTCTACGGTGTCGTCCGACCCGCGAGCCTGCTGCAACCAATGTCAAGTCCTTCGGGAGCAAGCTCAGGAAGACACTCGGACCACTATTGAGCGGCGGTGGGACGCACGCCATCAGTTAGATAGGCATGCGGGACCCACTATGGACTGCCCAACGCAGGGGGGTGCCAGTGACCTACCTTATAAGGTGGGTTGTCCAGCCTTTACCCGTGAGCTACGGCAGTTCCATTGGCCCACCCACCGCACGTTCAAGCCTGAGGTCGGAGAAAAATACAATGGCAGTACTCACCGGTCGGAGTTCCTTAGCATCTACACCATCGCGATGCAAGCTGTCGGTGCTCGCGATGATAAGGTCCTTGCCAATTATTTCTCGTTGGCACTTAAGCCCAACGTCATGTCATGGTTGATGCACCTACTAGTGGATTCCATCTCTTCTTGGTCGGATCTGTGACACGAGTTTGTTGGCGCCTTTACCAGAGGCCACCAATTTCCTGGACAGGCAAGTGATTTGCATGTCATCCCCCAGAAGGACGACGAGTCCATGCGCAACTACATACAAAGGTTCAGCTGTGTGCAGTACAACATCCCAGATGTTCATCCCGCCGCTGTCATCAGTGCATTCCATCAGAATGTGCACAATCGCAAGATGCGCGAGGAGCTGGCGATGAACAAGGATAGGGATGTAGCCGAGCTGTATGTTCTGGCCGATAGGTGCGCTCGGGCTGAAGAAGGAAGGAAGTACCCCGGCAAAGATGCCGGCTCGAAAACCGACTCCACAGACGAAGACGTCGTCACCCCGGCAAAGAAGGGCCGACACTGCAATAGGAAGCGTAAGGGAAAGACCGTGCTTCCGTCGAGGAATCCTGCGACCCCGACGCCGCCAAGAAGGCCAAGGTTGATGACCCCGGCAAGGAAGTTGCCGGGTGCACCGCCTGCCGGGCCTTGGCGGCTGCCGAGAAGCCAGGAGGCTCCGACAAGCAATACTGCAAGATCCACCGCACCAAAGGCCATGACCTCTAGAATTGCCGGTAGGTTGAGTTGCTTGCAGAGAAGCAGAAAGCTGAATATGAGAGGCGTGACAAGGAGAAGGGCTGGGATGGTGCTGGAGGGGTCCGGCAAGAAGCGTGGCGGTCGAGGAGGCCGCCGTGACAAGGATAATCAACAAGAGAGGCCCACTCGGGGACACAACAAGGAGGAAGATAATGATCATGATGAGGACAACGGGTCCGGCGAGCACGAGTTCCAGAAAGCTACAGAGGCCATGTGCGTCGACGGTGGATCCTCGCTGCACACCTCTCACCGCCAACTGAAGCAGTGGGTGCGTGAAGTCACTGCGGCAGAGCCATCGTTCGACACCCAGAGGCCACTGAAGTGGTCCAACACGCCTATTATTTTTGACACCGAGGATCACCCTGACCGCACAATTGCGGTCGGGTGTTTGCCGTTGTTGGTTTCCCCAATAATACGCAACCTCAAGGTGACGAAAATACTAGTTAACGGTGGGGCCGGTCTGAACTTGATCTCGTCCGCTGTGATCAAAAGGCTGCAGATCCCCGATGGAGTTCTCGAGGAGACGGGCACATTTCAAGGGGTCAACCCGGGGAGGAGTCAGCCGAACGGCAAAGTCACATTACCCGTCACATTTGGGGGCGAGCTGAACTATCGGACGGAGAAGATCGTTTTTGATGTTGCCAAGATCCCCTTGCCCTATAATGGGATCCTCGGCCGCCCAGCGCTGGCCAGGTTCATCTGCGCCCACCAACTCTACCGGGAGGCAGTTGCAGCGGCTACTGCCAAGACACTTGTTCCTGCCGCTGAGGCCCGGGGAGGGAAGAAAACCGGCAAGGCCTCTGCCTCTGCCGACAAGGCCCGTTCCAGCAAGACTTCCGACCCCGGAAAGGACTCCTGCACCTCTTCCGGCAAACATGCCTCTTCGGAGCGACGCGTTACCGTTGAGGATGTGCCAAAGAGCTCTGCTAGCGGGAGCAAGAGGTCCAAGGCGGCCCCGCCAGAAACCAAGAAGGTGCCCGTCAAGGAGGATGGCATGGGTGGAGCTTTTACCATAATCTCCACCCTCGACAGCAAATAGGAAAGCGCGCTCATCGCCTTCCTATGGGCAAATGTCGACGTGTTTGCATGGCAAGCATCCGACATCCCCGACGTTCCCAGGGAGGTGATTGAGCACCACCTTGTTGTCCGTCCCCATGCGCGACCTGTCAAGCAGAAGGTCAGAAAGCAAGCTTTGGAGCGACAAGAGTTCATCATTGAAGAGATCAGGAAGTTGGAGGCGGCAGGCTTGGTCAGAGGAGTGCTCCACCCCACGTGGTTGGCCAATCCAGTGGTAGTGCGTAAGGCAAATGGGAAGTGGAGGTTGTGTATTGACTACACAGATATCAATAAGGCCTGTCCAAAGGATCCTTTCCCTTTGCCACACATTGACCAGATAGTGGACTCCAGTGCCGGGTGTGACCTGCTGTCATTCCTCGATGCCTACTCAGGATACCACCAGATCTTCATGATGAAGGAAGACGAAGAGAAAACTGCATTCATCACCCCATGTGGTATGTAATGTTTCATGCGGATGCCTTTTGGGTTGAAAAGCGCGGGTTCGGCATATGCCCGAGCGGTCCAAATTGGTTTTGAGCCCCAGCTGCATAGAAATATGGAAGCCTATATGGATGATATAGTAGTCAAAACCAAGGATAAGGCCACGCTCATGCAGGATTTTGAGGAAACATTTGCCAACTTACGCAAGATCAACCTCAAGCTCAACCCAGAGAAGTGCGTGTTCGGCATCCCATCCGGGAAACTTCTTGGGTTCTTTGTGTCTCAACATGGAATCGAAGCAAATCCCAATAAGATCAAAGCAATTGAGCAGATTGAGGTACCAAGACGAGTCAAAGACGTCCGTAGGCTTGCCGGCCGTGTTGCTACCCTAAGTAGGTTCATCTCCAAATCTGCTGAGTGCGCCCTCCCTCTCTTCAAAGTTTTGAAGAAGGCAGGTCCAATGAAAAGGACTCCGGAGGCAGAGGTAGCGCTGCAAGATTTGAAGAAGTACCTCTCCTCCACGCCAATACTAGTCGCACCTAAACCGCAAGCGCAACTGCTGCTATATCTAGCGACAACGAATCAAGTGGTTAGTGATGCGCTAGTGGCGCAGAGAGAATTTGAGGAAGAAGAAGCGGTAGCAGCAGAGTCGTCGGATGATGAGCCGGAGGTCTCCCCGGCAGGGCTTGATGCCGGCAAGGCAGAACCCCCGGCAAGATGGAGTCCACGCAAGCAGGCGGAGTCGAACAGAAGAAGAAGGTGGTGCAGCACCCGGTTTATTTTGTCAGTTCCCTCTTGCAGGGGGCTAGATCAAGATATTCTGGCATACAGAAGCTGAAGGAAATATGCCCTAGAGGCAATATTAAAGTTATTATTTATTTCCTTATATCATGATAAATGTTTATTATTCATGCTAGAATTGTATTAACCGGAAACTTAGTACATGTGTGAATACATAGACAAAAAGAGTGTCACTAATATGCCTCTACTTGACTAGCTCGTTAAATCAAAGATGGTTAATTTTCCTAGCCATAGACATGAGTTGTCATTTGATTAACGGGATCACATCATTAGAGAATGATGTGATTGACTTGACCCATTCCGTTAACTTGGCACAATGATCGTTTAGTTTGTTGCTACTGCTTTCTTCATGACTTATATATGTTCCTCAGACTATGAGATTATGCAACTCCCGAATACCAGAGGAACACTTTGTGTGCTACCAAACGTCACAAGTAACTAGGTGATTATAAAGGTGCTCTACAGGTGTCTCCGATGGTAATTGTTGAGTTGGCATAGATCGAGATTAGGATTTGTCACTCCGATTGTCAGAGAGGTATCTCTGGGCCCTCTCGATAATGCACATCACTATAAGACTTGCAAGCATTGTGACTAATGAGTTAGTTGCGGGATGATGCATTACGGAACGAGTAATGAGACTTGCCGGTAACGAGATTGAACTAGGTATTGAGATAGCGACGATCGAATCTCGGGCAAGTAACATACCGATGACAAAGGGAACAACGTATGTTGTTATGTGGTTTGACCGATAAAGATCTTTGTAGAATATGTAGGAGCCAATATGAGCATCCAGATTCCGCTATTGGTTATTGACCAGAGACGTGTCTCGGTCATGTCTACATAGTTCTCGAACCCGCAGGGTCCGCACGCTTAACGTTCTGTGATGATTTATATTATGAGTTATGTGATTTGATGACCGAAGGTTGTTCAGAGTCCCGGATGAGTTCAGGGACATGACAAGGAGTCTTGAAATGATTGAGCCGTAAAGATCGGTATATTGGAACGCTATATTCGGACATCGGAAAGGTTCCGAGTGATCCGGGTATTTTTGGAGTATCGGGGGAGTTACGGGAATATGGGAGTACATATGGGCCTTAGTGGGATTTAAGGGAAAAAGAGGAGAAGCCACCAGGGCTAGCCGCGCGCCCCCCATGGGCCTAGTCCGAGTTGGACTAGGGGAGGGGCTGCGCCCCCTCTTTCCTTCTCCTCCCCCTTCTCCTTCCTTTCCCCTCCTAGTAGGACTAGGAAAGGAGGAATCCTACTCCTACCAGGAGGAGGATTCCTCCCCCCTTTTGGCGTGCCTAGAGAGGCCGGCCGGCCTCCCCTCCCTCCTTTATATACATGGGGAAGGGGGCACCCTAGACGACACACAAGTTGATCAGTTGACCTTTTAGCTGTGTGCGATGCACCCTCCACCATAATCCACCTCGTTCATATCGTAGAGGTGC
This sequence comes from Triticum urartu, assembly GCF_003073215.2. NCBI lineage: Eukaryota > Viridiplantae > Streptophyta > Magnoliopsida > Poales > Poaceae > Triticum > Triticum urartu. Next base: position 337,730,493 of record NC_053027.1, on the reverse strand, counting down.
TTAGGCGAAGCCCTGCGTCGGTAGCATCATCATCACCGTCATGATGACATCGTGATGACGGAACTCTTCCTCGAAGCTCTGCTGGATCGGAGTTCGTAGGACGTCACCGAGCCGAACATGTGCTGAACTCGGAGGTGCCATACGTTCGGTACTTGGATCGGTCGGATTGTGAAGACGTACGACTACATCAACCACATTCTCATAACACTTCCGCTTATGGTCTACAAGGGTACGTAGACAATACTCTCCCCTTTCGTTGCTATGCATCACGATGATCTTGCATGTGCATAGGATTTTTTTTTGAAATTACTATGTTCCCCAACAGTGGCATCCGAGCCAGGTTTATGCGTAGATGTTATATGCACGAGTAGAACACAAAGGAGTTGTGGGCGTGAGTATATACATATTGCTTACCGTTACTAGTTGATTCTTGATTCGGCGGTATTGTTGGATAAAGCAGCCCAGACCGACATTACGCGTACGCTTACGCGAGACTCGTTCTAACGCCATGCCTCGCACACAGGTGGCTAGTGGGTGTCCATTTCTCCAACTTTAGTTGAATCGGTTTCAATGAACAGGGTTCTTTCTGAAGATCAAAAACCAATCACTATACTACGTTGTGGTTTTTGATGCGTAGGTAAGAATGGTTCTTGCTCAGTCCGTAGCAGCCACGTAAAACTTGCAACAACAAAGTAGAGAACGTCTAACTTGTTTTTGCAGGGCATGTTGTGATGTGATATGGAAAAACGTGATAAGATATAAATTGTTGTATGATATGATCATGTTTTCTTAAAATTATCGGCAACTGACTGAAGCATTATGGTTGTCTCTTTATTGCATAAGATGCAAGCGTCATACAATTGCTTTACTTTATCGCTATGCGATAGCAATAGTTGCAAAAGCAATAGTTGGCAAGACGACCATATGATGACATGTTGATGGAGATCAAGATGATGGAAATCATGGTGTCATGCCGGTGACGATGGAGATCATGACAGTACTTAGGAGATGGAGATCAAAAGCACAAGATGATGATGGCCATATCATGTCACATATTTTGATTGCATATGATGTTTATCGTGTATGCATCTTATTTTGCTTAGTTCGGTGGTAGCATTATAAGATGATCTCTCACTAAATTTCAAGGTATAAGTGTTCCTCCTGAGTATGCACCATTGCGACAGTTCGTCGTGCCGAGACACCACATGATGATTGGGTGTGATAAGGTCTACGTTCACATACAATGGGTGCAAGCTAGTTTTGCACACGCGGAATACTCAGGTTAAACTTGACGAGCCTAGCATATGTAGATACGGCCTCGGAACACTAGAGACTGAAAGGTCGAGCGTGAATCATATAGTAGATATGATCAACATAGTGATGTTCACCATTGAAAACTACTCCATCTCACGTGATGATCGGACATGGTTTAGTTGATTTGGATCACGTGGTCATTTAGATGACTAGAGGGATGTCTATCTAAGTGGGAGTTCTTAAGTAATATGATTAATTGAACTTTAATTTATCATGAACTTAGTCCTGATAGTATTTGCATAACTATGTTGTAGATCAGTAGCTCGCGACGTAGCTCCCCGTTTATTTTTGATATGTTCCTAGAGAAAAATAAGTTGAAAGATGTTAGTAGCAATGATGCGGACTAGCTCCGTGATCTGAGGATTATCCTCAATGCTGCACAGAAGAATTATGTCCTTGATGCACCGCTAGGTGATGGACCTATTGCAGGAGCAGATGCAGACGTTATGAACGTTTTTGGCAAAGCTCGGTATGATGACTACTTGATAGTTTAGTGCACCATTCTTTACGGCTTAGAACCGGGACTTCAAAAATGTTTTGAATGCCACAGAGCATATGAGATGTTCCAAGAGTTGAAATTGGTATTTCATACTCATGCCCATGTCATGAGGTATAAGACCTCTGACAGTACTTTGCCTACAAGATGGAGGAGAATAGCTCATCTAGTGAGCATGTGCTCAGAATGTCTGAGTACTGCAATCACTTGAATCAAGTGAGAGTTAATCTTCCAGATAAGATAGTGATTGACAGAGTTATATAATCACTATCACCAAGTTACTAGAACTTCATGATGAACTATAATATGCAAGGGATAACGGAAATGATTCCCAAGCTCTTCGTGATGCTGAAATCGACGAAGGTAGAAATCAAGAAGGCATCAAGTGTTGATGGTTGACAAGACCACTAGTTCAATAAAAGGGCAAAGGAAGAAGGGGAACTTCAATAAGGAATGACAAGCAAGCCCAGTCTAGACCTAAGCCTGAGACTAAGTGCTTTCTACTTGCCAAAGGACTGTCACTGAAGCCAGAACTGCCCCAAATTTGGGATATAAGGATGGCAAAGTGAACAAAGTATATTTGATATACATGTAATTGACGTGTACTTACTAGTGTTTATATCAACCCCTCAGTATTTGATACTAGTTCAGTTGCTAAAGATTAGGTAACTCAAAACAGGGAGTTGCAGAAATGAACAGAGACTAGTTAGGGTGAAGGGACCAATGTGTGTTGAAGTGGTTCCAAGATTGATATGATCATCATCGGCACACTCCCTATACTTTCGGGATTAGAGTTGAACCTAAAATAAATGTTATTTGGTGTTGCGTTAAGCATGAATATGATTAGTCATCTTTATCTGCATTATATTTCATTAAGTCAAAGAATAATTGTTGTTCTATTTACATGAATAAAACCTTCTATGGTCATACACTCAATATAAATGGTTTATTGAATCTCGATCATAGTGATACACATATTCATAATATTGAAGCCAAAAGATGCAAAGTTAATAATGATAGTGCAACTTATTTGTGGCACTGCCATTTAGGTCATATTGGTGTAAAGCGCATGAAGAAACTCCCATTGCTGGATGGGTTTTTTGGAACCACTTGATTATGAATCCCTTTGCTTGTGAGAACCATGCCTCATGGGCAAGATGACTAAAGATTGTGTCCTTCGGAACAATGGAACGAGCAAACTGACTTATTGGAAGTAATACATACTGATGTATGCGTCCGATGAGTGTTGAGGGCTCGAGGCGGGTATCATTATTTTCCGACCTTCACAGATGATTTGAGCAGATATGGGTATATCTACTTGATGAAATATAAGTCTGAAACATTTGAGTCAAAGAATTTCAGAGTGAAGTGGAAAATCATCGTGACAAGAAAATAAAGTTTCTACGATCTGATCGTGCAGACAAATATTTGAGTTATGAGTTTGGTCTTCAATTTAAACAATGTGAAATACTTTCACAAATACATGCCACCTGGAACACCATAGCATAATGGTGTGTCCGAACATCATAATTGTACTTTATTGGATATAGTGCAATCTATGATGTCTCTTACCGATTTACCACTATCGTTTTTGGGGTTATGCATTAGAGACATCTACATTCATATCAACAATTGCACCAATCGTTCTAAGGAAAGGTCTACGAAGAATAATAGGACATGAAGGATTGCAATCTATATCAACAACAATGAAATCTACGGGCACATAATTCCTATTTACAACAATAAGAACATCATTAATTCTTACCATAGGTTTCTTAATGGTGGAATCCGCAAGGTGCAAGTTTAAAGAACAATCATCAAATTCATGGAAACCTAGCAAATCACACAAAGTTTTTGGGATCATGGAAACACTAGCACCCAAATCACACAAAGCATAGCATCCATGATCTTTAATTTTAATTTTAATTGTAGGTTCCCACTCATCATAAAGGTTTCTAGGGATAGAAACTTCACCCTCAAGTTTTTGTTCGTAAGATTGCATTAAAGCATCAACGATATGTTTAGTAAAAGCTTTATTTTGACTATAAGCATGAGGAGAATTTAGCATGGATTGCAACAAGGAAATACAATCTATCAAAGTGCAATTATCATAATTAAATTCCTTGAAATCCAAGATAGTGGGTTCATTGCTATTTAAAGTTTTGACCTCTTCAATCCCACTTTTACCAACAATTTTTGCATCAAGATCTAAAAACTCCGAATCATTGGGACGCCTTCTAACTAAAGTTGACTCATCTCCAGTCCCATCATTATCAAGATTCATATCGCAAAACAAAGATTTAATAGGGGACACATCAATTATGATATGGTGGCTGTTTTGAGGAAGATATAAGGAGGCTTATGTGTGATAGAGCGTATCATATCACGGGGTTTGGATGCACCGACGAAGTTTGCACCAACTCTCAAGGTGAGAAAGGGCAATGCATGATACCAAAGAGGCTAGAAATGATGGAAGGGTGAGAGTGGGTATAATCCATGGACTCAACATTAGTCATAAAGAAACCACATACTTATTGCAAAAGTCTACAAGTCATCAAAACCAAGCACTACACGCATGCTCCTAGGGGGATAGATTGGTAGGAAAAGACCATCGCTCGTCCCTGACCGCCACTCATAAGGAAAACAATCAAAGAACACCCCATGCTTCAAATTTGTCACATAACGTTTACCATACGTTCATGCTATGGGACTTTCCAACTTCAACACAAGTATTCATCAATTTCACAATTACTCAACTAGCACGCCTCTAATATTACCACCTTTATATCGAAAAACAATCTATCAAGCATCCAACTTCTCTTAGCATTTAAAATTTATAACCAAAGTGAACTACCATGCTGTTCTAAAGGACTCTCAAAATGATATAAGTGAAGCATGAGAGATCAATTATTTCTATAAAATAGAACCACCGCCGTGCTCTAAAAGATATAAGCGAAGCACTAGAGCAAAAATTATCCAACTCAAAAGATATAAGTGAAGCACATAGAGTATTCTATAAATTCCAATTCATGTGTGTCTCTCCCAAAAGGTGTGTACAGCAAGGATGATTGTGGTAAAGTAAAAAGCAAAGACTCAAATCATACAATACGCTCCGAGCAAAACACATATCATGTGGCGAATAAAAATATAGCTCCAAGTAAAGTTACCGATGGATGAAGACGAAAGAGGGGATGGCTTCCGGGGCATCCCCAAGCTTAGGCTTTTGGTTGTCCTTGGATTTTACCTTGGGGTGCCTTGGGCATCCCCAAGCTTAGGCTCTTGCCACTCCTTGTTCCATAATCCATCAAATCTTTACCCAAAACTTGAAAACTTCACAACACAAAACTTAAAAGAAAATCTTCGTGAGCTCCGTTAGTAAAAGAAAACAAACCACCACTTCAAGGTACTGTAATGAACTCATTCTTTATTTAAATTGGTGTTAAACTTACTGTAGTCCAACTTTTCTATGGTTCATAAACTGTATTACTAGCCATAGATTCATCAAAATAAGCAAACAACACACGAAAAACAGAATCTGTCAAAAACAGAACAGTCTGTAGTAATCTGTAGGTTTCGAATACTTCTTTAACCCCAACAATTCTAAAATAAATTGATGGACGTGAGGAATTTTTCTATTAATCATCTGCAAAAAGAATTAACTAAATAGCACTCTCCAGTAAAAAATGGCAGCAATTCTCGTGAGCGCTAAAGTTTCTGTTTTTTACAGCAAGATCAAAAAGACTTTTCCGAAGTCTTCCCAACGGTTCTACTTGGCACAAACACTAATTAAACACAAAAAACACAACCAAAACAGAGTATAGATAAATTATTTATTAATAAACAGGAACAAAAATCAAGGAATAAAAATAAAATTGGGTTGCTTCCCAACAAGCGCTATCATTTAACGCCCCTAGCTAGGCATAAAAGCAAGGATAGATCTAGGTATTGCCATCTTTGGTAGGCAATCCATAGGTGGCTCTCATAATAGATTCATATGGTAATTTAATTTTCTTTCTAGGGAAGTGTTCCATGCCTTGCCTTAAACTAAATTGGAATCTAATATTCCCTTCCTTCATATCAATAATTGCACCAATCGTTCTAAGGAAAGGTCTACCAAGAATAATATGACATGAAGGATTGCAATCTATATCAAGAACAATGAAATCTACGGGCACATAATTCCTATTCGCAAAAATAAGAACATCATTAATTCTTCTCATAGGTTTCTTAATGGTGGAATCCGCAAGGTGCAAGTTTAAAGAACAATCATCAAATTCACGGAAACCTAGCAAACCACACAAAGTTTTTGGGATCGTGGAAACACTAGCACCCAAATCACACAAAGAATATCATTCATGATCTTTAATTTTAATTGTAGGTTTTGACACATCATAAATTTTTCTAGGGATAGAAACTTCCAACTCAAGTTTTTCTTCATAAGATTGCATTAAAGCATCAATGATATGTTTAGTAAAAGCTTTATTTTGAATATAAGCATGAGGAGAATTTAGCACGGATTGCAACAAGGAAATACAATCTATCAAAGAGCAATTATCATAATTAAATTCCTTGAAATCCAAGATAGTGGGTTCATTGCTATTTAAAGTTTTGACCTCTTCAATCCCACTTTTACCAATTTTTGCATCAAGATCTAAAAACTCCGAATCATTGGGATGCCTTCTAACTAAAGTTGACTCATCTCCAGTACCATCATTATCAAGATTCATATTGCAAAACAAAGATTTAATAGGGGACACATCAATAACTTTTAGATCTTCATCCTTATTATCTAACTCTTCTCGTTTAGCGGTCGTCTTATTAACTAAAGTGGCCTGCTTATCAGAAATTTGGGCAATTAATTTTTCAAGATGAGCAAACTGAGATTTCAAACCATAAAATTCCTTAGACGTATCATCGAGCTCTTTATTTATGAAACCGATAAAACATTTTTGTTCTTTAAGCTTGTTTCTAAAGAAATTATTATGCTGACACTGCAAGGACATAAAACTTCTAACATTGTTTTCGATTTGTTCCATCCTTCTAAGGTGAGGATCAACACATTTTGGTAAAGCCATAAGGGCAACAAGCAACAAGAGGCAAGCGAAAAAGAGGTGAACAAAAAGTGAGGGCAAATAAAACGGCAAGGGTGAAGTGGGGGAGAGGAAAACGAGAGGAAAATGGCAAATAATGTAATGCGAAGGATAAGAGTTGTGATGGGTACTTGGTATGTCTTGACTTGGCGTAGATCTCCCCAACAACGACGCCAAAAATCCTTCTTACTACCTCTTGAGCATGCGTTGGTTTTCCCTTGAAGAGGAAAGGGTGATGCAGCAAAGCAGCGTAAGTATTTCCCTCAGTTTTTGAGAACCAAGGCATCAATCTAGTAGGAGATCACGCACGAGTCACCTCGTACCTATACAAACAAATAAGAACCTCGCAACCAACATGATAAAGGGGCTGTCAATCCCTTCACGGCCACTTGCAAGAGTGAGATCTGATAGAGATAATGATAATAAGATAAATATTTTTGGTATTTTTATGATACAGATTGAAAGTAAAGATTGCAAAATAATATAGATTGGAAACTTATATGATGGAGAATAGACCCGGGGGCCATAGGTTTCACTAGTGGCTTCTCTCAAGATCGCATAATTATTACGGTGGGTGAACAAATTATTGTCGAGCAATTGATAGAAAAGCGAATAATTATGATAATATCTAGGTATGATCATGTATATAGGCATCACGTGTAGCGACCCGACCTCAAATGGTCAAGTCTCTGTGCTTAAGTGTCATCCCTGGATCGGTAATGCTGACACACACAGTACTTTGAAGGATTTATAACAGAGTAGCGATCACACACTTATTACATCGAATGTCTCAAAATAGAACTTATTACAAAATATGGCTTAAGGCCATGTAAATAAGATAACAACGGAAGGCTTGGAAGATAAAGTAAGTCCATCAACTCCAACGACATAGCTGAGTGCACGACAACGGCCTAGTGAACCTTACTCTTCTTCTGAAAAGTCTGCAACATGATACGTTGCAGCCCGAAAACGGGTCAGCACATGGAATATGCTGGCATAGTAACACAGTAAAGTAATGAACATACATTTGCTATGACTACATGCATATATGGCTGGTGGAGGCTGTATGGTTATATGTTTTTGCGAAAAGCCAATTTTTTCCTACAACAAATAATATATATATTTTATTTAACTATCATGGTAGTTGAACAACATTGAGAAGGTTCCTCCAACTCAAATCCCAATTAAAAGTAATTATCAACCCAACAAAATTAAGTTTATAGTGATGAGATCCATATGATAATTCTAGTACCAGTTACTCAAGATGTCCATAACCGGGGACATGGCTAACCATGATTAGTTTGTACACTCTGCAGAGGTTTGTGCACTTTTCCCCACAAGACTAGATCTCCTCCGTTGGATTTATCGCACTACATGGTGTTTGAGAAACGGATGACCGAGACACCTTCTTTCAGAAGCATTAACTCTAACCCTGGGTAGACCGTACCAACCTACATCCCCTACATCTGCTAGTCTACCACTGGAAGAGGTCACGCAACTTACTCCACTATGCCAGAGCCCATAATGGCTTGTGGCTACACACGGAAGTTTCTAGCATGAATAATCTTGTGATTCCTTTGAGCCTGGGTGGCCGACCGTAGGATGATCACACGGGTACTACAGGATATCCTAGGACAACACTGGATTCTCTAGGTGCCCACAAGCAATCCACCCAGATGTGTATTAAAGTTGCCACCTTAAGTTAACCATTAATTAAAAATCTCACATCTGTCATGGACCCACTCACCCAAACCACGTCTACGAGCATAGCATAGCGATATAAGCATAACGTAGAAGTAACTCCCAAGGGTTTGATAATAAACAGAGCAATAGGTTTTACCTCATCAACTACTTCCCTAACCCACATGTTAAGAGATCCTACTCATGCAATGTTTGAGGATTGATACTAATGCAAAAAAAGTGGGTATGAAAAGAGTATGCTCATTGTGTTACTTGCCTTGCTGACGATCTGCAAAACCTATAGACTCGTAGTAGCACGCTTCGGACTCCAGGAATTCTATCACAAACAAACAATAGCATACATAAGCAATCAATCACGGTTGCACGGGTAAAACTCAAATAAGAAGATCTAACCAGAAAGTTCAACTGAAGAACTCCGGTTTGCAAAAAGAATCAAATCAAACGGAGCAACGAAACTCAAACTACGAAAGAAACAAGATCCATTTACTATTCTGGACTAAAGTCAAATTTTACAGTACCAAAATCTTGTTCAAGTTGGTTAAACAGAAAGGGGGCTTTGAGGCGAAGATCTAGACGCTTGTTTCACCTAATTCGGATAAACGAGCGAAAAGATAAACCAAAACGAAGATTAGGGATGGAATCGTGATTGAAAATAATCACGGAAAACCCTGGGAAAACAAAAACTGATGAACAGGCTAACAAATGAACGTTCGCTGCCTGCGGCTAACGAACGAACAACATTCGTTAAAACGAACGTATGGACGAACGTCCGCTATTTAATCGAACCGCGAAAAACTGAACGAACCGATCTAAAAAAATAGAACTAGGGTTTTTTTTTAAAAACCGGGATTTTACCTAAAAACCAAAGAAAACCGAACGGCTCCGGATCGGGTCGGCGGCGGCGGCTCCGGCGGCTTCTACGGCTGTGCGGCGAGGCAGGGTAGCGCGGGGCGGCGGAGGGCGACGCGGGGCAGCGCGTCAGCAGGCGGCGACGTGCGACGGCAGCAGCAGCAGCGGCGTTGCGGCGGCTTGCAGGCGGCGACGGCGGTTGGCGACTTGGGGCTCCAGGGGGGCCCTGGGTTGGCTTTTAAGGAGGGGAGGGGAGGTGGCTTGCGGCAGGGGGCGGGGAGGCGTGGCCGAAAATAAATCCTAGAAAAATAAAAAAAATCTAAAAATACCAAAACAAATTTTCACCGTCTAAATAAAATCTTTAGAATAGGGTGAACATTTTCTTGGCCTAAAATGCAATTTTAAAAAAATGCATATATTTTTTTCTAATTTAAGTAAAATAGCAATAAAATCCAAATAAAATCTATTATTTGATTTTGGTATTTTTACTCCAATATTTCATTTATTTTGGGGAAGTCATATTATCTCCTCTCATATATTTTTAATATGAAATATTTTCGGAGAGAAAAATAATCAAAACCAAAGTGATCCTTGTATCGATATTTGATAAAATTCAAATATGAAAACGGTGAAATCCCCAACTCTCTCCATGGGTCCTTGAGTTGCTTAGAATTTTGAGGATCGCAAAAACGAAATGCAATAAAATATGATATGCATGAATGACCTATGTATAATATTCCAAATTGGAAATTTGGGATGTTACATCACGTCCGTGACAAGTAGACCGACTCCTGCTAGCATCTAGTACTATTAGTCCACACATCGACCGCTATCCAGCATGCATCTAGAGTATTAAGTTCATAAGAATAGAGTAATGCTTTAAGCAAGATGACATGATGTAGAGGAATAAAATCATGCAATATGATATAAACCTCATCTTTTTATCCTCGATGGCAACAATACAATACGTGTCATTTCCCTTTCTGTCACTGGGATCGATCACCGCAAGATTGAACCCAAAGCTAAGCACTTCTCCCATTGCAATAAAGATCAATCTAGTAGGCCAAACTAAACTGATAATTCGAAGGGACTTGCAAAGATAACCAATCATAAATAAAAGAATTCAGAGAAGATTCATATATTATTCATAGGTAGTCTTGATCATAAACCCACAATTCACCGGATCTCGAAAAACACACCGCAAAAGAAGATAACATCGAATAGATCTCCAAGAGAAGCGAGGAGAACTTTGTATTGAGATCCAAAGAGAGAGAAGCCATCTAGCTAATAGCTATGGACCCAAAGGTCTGAGGTAAACTACTCACACATCATCGGAGGGGCCATGTAGTTGATGTAGAGGCCCTCCGTGATCAATGCCCCCTCCGGCGGAGCTCCGGAAAAGGCCCCAAGATGGGATCTCTTGGGTACAGAAGGTTGCGGCGGTGGAAATAGGGTTTCGTGGTGCTCCTGGATGTTTTCAGGGTATGTAGGTATATATAGGAGGAAGAAGTAGGTCGGTGGAGCCACGAGGGGCCCACGAGGGGGAGGGAGCCCCTAGGGGGTAGGCGCGTCCCTACCTCGTGGCCTCCTCGTTGGTTGCTTGATAGCCACTCCAAGTCCTCTAGATCACGTTTGTTCCAAAAATCACGCTCCCGAAGGTTTCATTCCGTTTGGACTCCGTTTGATATTCCTTTTCTGCGAAACACTAAAATAGGCAAAAAATAGCAATTTGGGATGGGCCTCCGGTTAATAGGTTAGTCCCAAAAATAATATATAAGTGTATAAATAAGCCCATTAAACATCCAAAACGGAATATATAATAGCATGGAACAATAAAAAATTATAGATACGTAGGAGACGTATCAAGCATCCCCAAGCTTAATTCCTGCTCGTCCTCGAGTAAGTAAATGATAAAAATAGAATTTATGATGTGGAATGCTTTCTAGAATATTCTTCAATGTATTCTTCTCTATTGTGGCATGAATGTTTAGATCCGAAAGATTCAAGATAAAATTTTATTGTTGACATAAAAATAGTAATACTCCAAGTATGCTAATCAAGCAATTATGTCTTATCAAAATACCATAGCCAAAGAAAATTTATCCCTACAAAGTCATATAGTTTGGCCATGCTTCATTTTTGTCACACAAAATGCTCTCATCATGCACAACCCTGATGACAAGCCAAGCAATTGTTTCATACTTAGCCTTTTCAAACTCTTTAAACTTTTACGCAATATATGAGCGCGAGCCATGGACATAGCACTATGGGTGGAATAGAATATGATGATTGAGGTTCTGTGAGAAGACAAAAAGGGAGAAAGTCTCACATTGATGCAACTAATCAATGGGCTATGGAGATGCCCACCGATTGATGTCAATGCAAGGAGTAGGGATTGCCATGCAACAGATGCACTAGAGCTATAAATATATGAAAGATCATCAAAGAAACTAAGTGGGTGTGCATCCAACTCGCTTACTCACGAAGACCTAGGGCATTTGAGGAAGCCCATCATTGGAATATACAAGCCAAGTTCTATAATGAAAAATTCCCACTAGTATATGAAAGTGGCAAAATAAGAGACTCTCTATCATGAAGATCATGGTGCTACTTTGAAGCACAAGTGTGGAAAAAGGATAGTAACATTGTCCCTTCTCTCTTTTTCTCTCATTCTCTTTTTATTTGGGCCTTCTTTCCTTTTTTTTCTTTTGGCCTCTTTTTTCCGTCCGGAGTCTCATCCCAACTTGTGGGGGAATCATAGTCACCATCATCCTTTCCTCACATGGGACAATGCTCTAATGATGATCATCACACTTTTATTTTCTTGCAATTCAAGAATTACAACTTGATACTTAGAACAGAATATGACTCTATGTGAATGCCTCCGGCGGTGTACCAGCATTGCGATGAATCAAGAGTGACATGTATGAAAAATTAAGCATGGTGGCCTTGCCACAAATATGATATCAACTACATGATCATGCAAAGAAATATGACAATGATGATGCGTGTCATAATAAATGGAACGGTGGAAAGTTGCATGGCAATATATCTCGGAATGGCTATGGAAATGCCATAATAGGTAGGTATGGTGGCTGTTTTGAGGAAGATATAAGGAGGCTTATGTTTGATAGAGCGTATCATATCACGGGATTTGGATGCACCGGCGAAGTTTGCACCACCTCTCAAGGTGAGAAAGGGCAATGCACGGTACCGAAGAGGCTAGCAATGATGGAAGGGTGAGAGTGCGTATAATCCATGGACTCAACATTAGTCATAAAGAACTCACATACTTATTGCAAAAGTCTACAAGTCATCAAAACCAAACACTACACGCATGCTCTTAGGGGGATAGATTGGTAGGAAAAGACCATCGCTCGTCCCCGACCGCCACTCATAAGGAAAGCAATCAAAGAACACCCGATGCTTCAAATTTGTCACATAACGTTTACCATACGTTCATGCTATGGGACTTTCCAACTTCAACACAAGTATTCATCAATTTCACAATTACTCAACTAGCACACCTCTAATATTACCACCTTTATATCGAAAAACAATCTATCAAGCATCCAACTTCTCTTAGCATTTAAAATTTATAACCAAAGTGAATTACCATGCTGTTCTAAAGGACTCTTAAAATGATATAAGTGAAGCATGAGAGATCAATTATTTCTATAAAATAGAACCACCGCCGTGCTCTAAAAGATATAAGCGAAGCACCAGAGCAAAAATTATCCAACTCAAAAGATATAAGTGAAGCACATAGAGTATTCTAATAAATTTGAATTCATGTGTGTCTCTCCCAAAGGGTGTGTACAACAAGGATGATTGTGGTAAACTAAAAAGCAAATACTCAAATTATACAAGGCGCTCCAAGGAAACCACATATCATGTGGCGAATAAAAATATAGCTCCAAGTAAAGTTACCGATGGACGAAGACGAAAGAGGGGATGCCTTCCGGGGCATCCCCAAGCTTAGGCATTTGGTTGTACTTGGATTTTACCTTGGGGTGCCTTGGGCATCCCAAAGCTTAGGCTCTTGCCACTCCTTGTTCCATAATCCATCAAATCTTTACCCAAAACTTGAAAACTTCACATCACAAAACTTAAAAGAAAATCTTCATGAGCTCCGTTAGTAAAAGAAAACAAACCACCACTTCAAGGTACTGTAATGAACTCATTCTTTATTTACATTGGTGTTAAACTTACTGTAGTACAACTTCTCTATGGTTCATAAACTCTATTACTAGCCATAGATTCATCAAAATAAGCAAACAACACACGAAAAACAGAATCTATCAAAAACAGAACAGTCTGTAGTAATCTGTAGGTTTCGAATACTTCTTGAACCCCAACAATTCTAAAATAAATTTCTGGTCGTGAGGAATTTATCTATTAATCATCTGCAAAAAGAATTAACTAAATATCACTCTCCAGTAAAAAATGGCAGCAATTCTCGTGAGCGCTAAAGTTTCTGTTTTTTACAGCAACATCAAAAAGACTTTCCCGAAGTCTTCCCAACGGTTCTACTTGGCACAAACACTAATTAAACACAAAAAACACAACCAAAACATAGGATAGATAAATTATTTATTACTAAACAGGAACAAAAATCAAGGAATAAAAATAAAATTGGGTTGCTTCCCAACAAGCGCTATCGTTTAACGCCCCCAGCTAGGCATAAAAGCAAGGATAGATCTAGGTATTGCCATCTTTGGTAGGCAATCCATAGGTGGGTCTCATAATAGATTCATATGGTAATTTAATTTTATTTCTAGTGAAGTGTTCCATGCCTTTCCTTAAAGGAAATTGGAATATAATATTCCCTTCCTTCATATCAATAATTGCACCAATCGTTCTAAGGAAAGGTCTACCAAGAATAATAGGACATGAAGGATTGCAATATATATCAAGAACAATGAAATCTATGGGCACATAATTCCTATTTGCAACAATAAGAACATCATTAATTCTTCCCATAGGTTTGGAATCTGCAACGTGCAAGTTTAAAGAACAATCATCAAATTCACGGAAACCTAGCAAATCACACAAAGTTTTCGGGATCGTGGAAACACTAGCACCCAAATCACACAAAGCATAGAATTCATGATCTTTAATTTTAATTGTAGGTTCCCACTCATTTTAAAGTTTTCTAGGGATAGAAACTTCCAACTCAAGTTTTTCCTCGTAAGATTGCATTATAGCATCAACGATATGTTTAGTAAAAGCTTTATTTTGACTATGAGCATGAGGAGAATTTAGCACGGATTGCAACAAGGAAATACAATCTATCAAAGAGCAATTATCATAATTAAATTCTTTGAAATCCAAGATAGTGGGTTCATTGCTATTTAAAGTTTTGACCTCTTCAATCCCACTTTTACCAATTTTTGCATCAAGATCTAAAAACTCCGAATCATTGGGACGCCTTCTAACTAAAGTTGACCCATCGCCAGTCCCATCATTATCAAGATTCATATTGCAAAACAAAGATTTAATAGGGGACACATTTAATAGACGATCAACACCTTTTGGTAAAGCCATAAGGGCAATAAGCAACAAGAGGCAAGCGAAAAAGAGGAGAACAGAAAGAGAGGGCGAAAGGAAAAAAGAGGGCGAATAAAACGGCAAGGGTGAAGTGGGGGAGAGGAAAATGAGAGGAAAATGGAAAATAATGTAATGCGAAGGATAAGAGTTGTGATGGGTACTTGGTATGTCTTGGCTTGGCGTAGATCTCCCCGGCAACGGCACCAGAAATCCTTCTTACTACCTCTTGAGCATGCGTTGGTTTTCCCTTGAAGAGGAAAGGGTGATGCATCAAAGCAGCATAAGTATTTACCTCAATTTTTGAGAACCAAGGTATCAATCCAGTAGGAGACCACACGCGAGTCACCTTGTACCTACACAAACAAATAAGAACCTCGCAACCAACGCGATAAAGGGGTTGTCAATCCCTTCACGGCCACTTGCAAGAGTGAGATCTGATAGAGATAATGATAACGAGATAAATATTTTTCATATTTTTATGATATAGATTGAAAGTAAAGATTGCAAAATAAAATAGATTGGAAACTTATATGATGGAGAATAGACCCGGGGGCATAGGTATCACTAGTGGCTTCTCTCAAGATAGCATAAGTATTACGGTGGGTGAACAAATTACTGTCGCACAATTGATATAAAAGCGAATAATTATGAGAATATCTAGGTATGATCATGTATATAGGCATCACGTCTGTGACAAGTAGACCGATTCTTGCCTGCATCTACTACTATTACTCCACACATCGACCGCTATCCAGCATGCATCTAGAGTATTAAGTTCATAAGAACAGAGTAACGCTTTAAGAAAGATGACATGATGTAGAGGGATAAACTCATGCAATATGATATAAACCCCATCTTTTTATCCTCGATGGCAACAATACAATACATGTCGTTTCCCTTTCTGTCACTGGGATCGAGCACCGCAAGATTGAACCCAAAGCTAAGCACTTCTCCCATTGCAAGAAAGATCAATTTAGTAGGCCAAACCAAACTGATAATTCGAAGAGACTTGCAAAGATAACCAATCATAAATAAAAGAATTCAGAGAAGATTCAAATATTGTTCATAGATAGTCTTGACCATAAACCCACAATTCATCGGATCTCGACAGACACACCACAAAAGAAGATTACATCGAATAGATCTCCAAGAGAATCGAGGAGAACTTTGTATTGAGATCCAAAGAGAGAGAAGAAGCCATCTATCTAATAGCTATGGACCCAAAGGTCTGAGGTAAACTACTCACACATCATCGGAGGAGCCATGGAGTTGATGCAGAGGCCCTCCGTGATCAATGCCCCCTCCGGCGGACCTCCGGAAAAGGCCCCAAGATGGGATCTCTTGGGTACAGAAGGTTGTGGCGGTGGAAATAGGGTTTCGTGGTGCTCCTGGATGTTTCGAGGGTACGTAGGTATATATAGGAGGAAGAAGTAGGTCAGTGGAGCCACGAGGGGGGAGGGCGCACCCGGGGGGGGGGGGGTAGGCGCGCCCCTGCCTCGTGGCCTCCTCGTTGGTTGCTTGACGTCCACTTCAAGTCCTCTGGATCACGTTTGTTTCAAAATTCATTCTCCTAAAGGTATCATTCCGTTTGGACTCCGTTTGATATTCCTTTTCTGCGAAACACTAAAATAGGCAAAAAAACAGCAATTTGGGTTGGGCCTCCGACTAATAGGTTAGTCCCAAAAATAATATAAAAGTGTATAAATAAGCCCATTAAACATCCAAAACAGAATATATAATAGCATGGAACAATCAAAAATTATAGAAAGGTTGGAGATGTAGCATGCAACTTATTTGTGGCACTGCCGTTTAGGTCATATTGGTGTAAAGCGCATGAAGAAACTCCATGCTGATGGGTTTTTGGAATCACTTGATGCTTGCGAACCATGCCTCGTGGGCAAGACGACTAAGACTCCATTCTCCGGAACAATGGAGCGAGCAACTGACTTATTGGAAATAACACATACTGATGTATGCGGTCCGATAAGTGTTGAGGCTTGTGGCGAGTATCATTATTTTCTGACCTTCACAGATGATTTGAGCAGATATGGGTATATCTACTTGATGAAACACTAGTCTCAAACATTTGAAAAGTTTGAAGAATTTCAGAGTGAAGTGGAAAATCATCGTGACAAGAAAATAAAGTTTCTACGATCTGATCGCGGAGACGAATATTTGAGTTACGAGTTTGGTATTCAATTAAAACAATGTGGAATAGTTTCGCAAAATCGTGCCACCTGGAACACCACGGCATAATGGTGTGTCCGAACATCATAACCATACTTTATTGGATATAGTGCAATCTATGATGTCTCTTACCGATTTACCACTATCATTTTTGGGGTTATGAATTAGAGACAGCTACATTCATGTTAAAAAGGGCACCATCTAAATCTATTGAGATGATACCGTATGAACTGTGGTTTAGCAAGAAATCTAAGCCGTCGTTTCTGAAAGTTTAGGGTTGTGATGCTTATGTGAAAAAGTTTCATCCTGATAAGCACAAACCTAAATCGGAAAAGTGCGTCTTCATAGGATACCCAAAAGAAACTGTTGGGTACACCTTCTATCATAGATCCGAAAGGCAATATCTTTGTTGCTAAAGAGTGGATCCTTTCTAGAGAAGAAGTTTCTCTCGAAAGAAGTGAGTGGGAGGAATGTAGAACTTGATGAGGTAATTGTATCTTCCCCCGAATTGGAAAGTACTTCATCACAAAAATCAGTTCTAGTGATCTCTACACCAATTAGTGAGGAAGCTAATGATGATGATCATGAAACTTCAGATCAAGTTACTACCGAACCTCGTAGGACAACCAGAGTATGGTCCACACCAGAGTGGTAGAGTAATCCTTTCTAGAGATCATGTTACTAGACCATGACGAACCTACGAACTATGAGGAAGCGATGATAAGCCCAGATTCCGTGAAATGGCTTGAGGCCATGAAATCTGAGATGGGATCCATGTATGAGAACAAAGTATGGACTTTGATTGACTTGCCCGATAATCGGTGAGCCATTGAGAATAAATGGATCTTCAAGAGGAAGACGGACACCGATAGTAGTGTTACTATCTACAAAGCTCGAATTGTCGCAAAATGTTTTCGACAAGTTCAAGGTGTTAACTACGATGAGATTTTCTCACTCGTATCGATGCTTAAAAGTCTGTCCGAATCATGTTAGCAGTTGCCGCATTTTATGAAATCTGGCGAATGGATGTCAAAACTGCATTCCTTAATGGATTTCTTAAAGAAGAAGTTGTATATGATGCAACCAGAAGGTTTAGTCGATACTAAAGGTGCTAACAAAGTGAGCATGCTCCAGCGATCCATCTATGGACTGGTGCAAGCATCTCGGAGTTGGAATATATTCTTTGATAAAGTGATCAAAGCATATGGTTTTATACAGACTTGCGGTGAAGCCTGTATTTACAAGAAAGTGAGTGGGAGCACTACAAAATTACTGATAAGTATATGTGAATGGCATATTGTTGATCGGAAATAATGTAGAATTTTCTAGAAAGCATAAAGGAGTCTTTGAATAAGAGGTTTTCAATGAAAGACCTCGGTGAAGCTGCTTACATATTGAGCATCAAGATCTATAGAGATAGATCAAACACGCTTGATATATTTTCAATGAGTACATACCTTGAGAAGATTTTGAAGTAGTTCAAAATGGAACAGTCAAAGAAGGAGTTCTTGCCTGTGTTGCAAGGTGTGAAGTTGAGTAAAGACTCAAGACCCGACCACAACAGAAAATAGAAAGAGAATGAAAAGTCATTCCCTATGCCTCAGTCATAGGTTCTATAAAGTATGCTATGTTGTTAACCAGTCCTATCGTATACCTTAGCATGATTATGGCAAGGGAGTACAATAGTGATCTGGGAGTAGATCACTTGACAGAGGTGAAAGTTATTCTTAGAGGACTAAGGAAATATTTCTCGGTTATGGAGGTGATAAAAGAGTTCGTTGTAAAGAGTTACGTCAATGCAAACTTTTTATATCGATCTAGATGACTCTAAGTCTCGATCTGGATACATATTGAAAGTGGGAGCAATTAGCTAGAGTAGCTCCGTGCAGAGCATTGTAGACATAGAAATTTGCGAAATACATACGGATCTGAATGTTGCAGACCCGTAGACTAAACTTCTCTCACAAGCAAAACATGATCACTCTTTGGGTGTTAATCACATAGGGATGTGAACTAGATTATTGACTCTAGTAAACCCTTTGGGTATTAGTCACATGGAGATGTGAACTAATCACATAAAGATGTGAACTAGATTATTGACTCTAGTACAAGTTGGAGACTGAAGGAAATATGCTCTAGAGGCAATAATAAAGTTATTATTTATTTCCTTATATGATGATAAATGTTTGTTATTCATGCTAGAATTGTATTAACCGGAAACTTAGTACATGTGTGAATACATAGACAAACAGAGTGTCACTAGTATGCCTCTACTTGACTAGCTCGTTGAATCAAATATGGTTAAGTTTCCTAGTCATAGACATGAGTTCTCATTTGTTTAACGGGATCACATCATTAGAGAATGATGTGATTGACTTGACCCATTCCATTATCTTAGCACAATGATCGTTTAGTTTGTTGCTACTACTTTCTTCATGACTTATATATGTTCCTCAAACTATGAGATTATGCAACTCCCGAATACCGGAGGAACACTTTGTGTGCTACCAAACATCACAACGTAACTGGGTGATTATAAAGATGCTCTATAGGTGTCTCTGATGGTAGTTGTTGAGTTCGCATAGATCAAGATTAGGATTTGTCACTCCGATTGTCGGAGAGGTATCTCTGGGCCCTCTCGGTAATGCACATCACTATAAGCCTTGCAAGCATTGTGACCAATGAGTTAGTTGCGGGATGATGCATTACGGAACGAGTAAAGAGACTTGCCAGTAACGAGATTGAACTAAGTATTGAGATACCGACGATTGAATCTCGGGCAAGTAACATACCGATGACAAAGGGAACAACGTATGTTGTTATGCGGTTTGACCAATAAAGATCTTCGTAGAATATGCAGGAGACAATATGAGAATCCTGGTTCTGCTATTGGTTATTGACCGGAGACGTGTCTCGGTCATGTCTACATAGTTCTCGAACCCGTAGGGTCCGCACGCTTAACGTTCTGTGATGATTTATATTATGAGTTATGTGATTTGATGACCGAAGGTTGTTTGGAGTCCCGGATGAGGTCAGGGACATGATGAGGAGTCTCGAAATGATCGAGCCATAAAGATCGATTTATTGGAAGGCTATATTCGGACATCGGAAAGGTTCTGAGTGATCCGGGTATTTTTGGGAGTACCGGGGGAGTTACGGGAATACGGGAGTGCATATGGGCCTTAGTGGGCTTTAAGGGAAAAATAGGAGAAGCCACGACGGCTGGCCGCACGCCCCCCATGGGCCTAGTCCGAATTGGACTAGGGGAGGGGCTGCGCCCCCTCTTTCCTTCTCCTCCCCCTCTCCTTCCTTTCCCTTCCTAGTAGGATTAGGAAAGGAGGAATCCTACTCCTACTAGGAGGAGGCTTCCTCCCCCCTTTTGGCGCGCCTAGAGAGGCCGGCCGGCCTCCCCTCCCTCCTTTATATACGTCGGGAAGGGGGCACCCTAGAGGACACACAAGTTGATCAGTTGATCTTTTAGCCGTGTGTGGTGCCCCCTCCACCATAATCCACCTCGGTCATATCGTAGCAGTGCTTAGGCGAAGCCCTGCGTCGATAGCATCATCACCACCGTCATCATGCCGTCGTGCTGATAGAACTCTTCGTCGAAGCTCTGTTGGATCGGAGTTCGAGGACGTCACCGAGCTAAACGTGTGCTGAACTCGAAGGTGCTGTGCGTTTGGTACTTGGATCGGCCGGATCATGAACACGTACGACTACATCAACCGCGTTCTCATAATGCTTCGGCTTACGGTCCACAAGGGTACATAGACGATACTCTCCCCTCCCGTTGCTATGCATCACCATGATCTTGCGTGTGCATAGGAATTTTTTTGAGATTACTACATTCCCCAACAGTGGCATCCGAGCCAGGTTTATGCGTAGATGTTATATGCACGAGTAGAACACAGAGGAGTTGTGGGCGTGAGTATATACATATTGCTTGCCATTACTAGTTGATTCTTGATTCGGCGGTATTGTTGGATGAAGCGACCCAAACCGACATTACGCGCACGCTTACGCGAGACTGGTTCTATCGCCGTGCCTCGCACACAGGTGGCTAATGGGTGTCTGTTTCTCTAACTTTAGTTGAATCAGTTTCAATGAACAGGGTTCTTTCTGAAGATCAGAAAGCAATCACTATACTACGTTGTGGTTTTTTATGCGTAGGTAAGAACTGTTCTTGCTCAGCCCGTAGCAGCCACGTAAAACTTGCAACAACAAAGTAGAGAACGTCTAACTTGTTTTTACAGGGCATGGTGTGATGTGATATGGTCAAAACATGATGAGATATAAATTGTTGTATGAGATGTTCATGTTTTGTTAAAATTAGCGGCAACTGGCTAAAGCCTTATAGTTGTTTCTTTATTGCATAAGTGCAAGCGTCATACAATTGCTTTACTTTATCGCCATGCGATAGCAATAGTTGCAAAAGCAATAGTTGGCGAGACGACCATATGACGACACGTTGATTGAGATCGAGATGATGGAGATCATGGTGTTATGCCGGTGACGATGGAGATCATGACGGTACTTCGGAGATGGAGATCAAAAGCACAAGATGATGATGGCCATATCATGTCACATATTTTGATTGCATATGATGTTTATCCTTTATGCATCTTATTTTGCGTAGTTCGGCAGTAGCATTATAAGATGATCTCTCACGAAATTTCTAGGTATAAGTGTTCTCCCTGAGTATGCACCGTTGCGACAGTTCATCGTGCCGAGACACCACGTGATGATCGGGTGTGATAAGCTCTACGTTCACATACAACGGGTGCAAGCCAGTTTTGCACATGCGAAATACTCGGGTTAAACTTGAGGAGCCTAGCATATGCAACTATGGCCTCGGAACACTAGAGACCAAAAGGTCGAGTGTGAATCATATAGTAGATATGATCAACATGGTGATGTTCACCATTGAAAACAACTCCATCTCACGTGATGATCGGACATGGTTTAGTTGATTTGGATCACGTGATCATTTAGATGACTAGAGGGATGTCTATCTAAGTGAGAGTTCTTAAGTAATAGGATTAATTGAAATTTAATTTATCATGAACTTAGTCCTGATAGTATTTGCATAACTATGTTGTAGATCAATAGCTCGCTATGTAGCTCCCCGTTTATTTTTTATATGTTCCTAGAGAAAAATAAGTTGAAAGATGTTAGTAGCAATGATGCGGACTAGCTCAGTGATCTGAGGATTATCCTTAATGCTGCACAGAAGAATTATGTCCTTGATGCACCACTAGGTGACAGACCTATTGCAGGAGCAGATGTAGACATTATGAACGTTTTTTGGCAAAGCTCGGTATGATGACTACTTGATAGTTTAGTACACCATGCTTTACGGCTTAGAACCAGGACTTCAAAAATGTTTTGAACGCCACGGAGCATATGAGATGTTCCAAGAGTTGAAATTGGTATTTCATACTCATGCCCATGTCAAGAGGTATAAGACCTCTGACAGTACTTTGCCTACAAGATGGAGGAGAATAGCTCAGCTAGTGAGCATGTGCTCAGAATGTCTGAGTACTGCAATCGCTTGAATCAAGTGAGAGTTAATCTTCCAGATAAGATAGTGATTGACAGAGTTATCTAATCACTATCACCAAGTTACTAGAACTTCATGATGAACTATAATATGCAAGGGATAACGGAAATGATTCCCAAGCTCTTCGTGATGCTGAAATCGACGAAGGTAGAAATCAAGAAAAGCATCAAGTGTTGATGGTTGACAAGACCATTAGTTTCAAGAAAAGGGCAAAGGAAAGAAGGGTAACTTAAAGAAGAACGACAAGCAAGTTGCTGCTCAAGTGAAGAAGCCCAAGTCTAGACCTAATCCTGAGACTAAGTGCTTCTACTGCAAAGGGACTGGTCACTGGAAGCAGAACTACCCCAAGTATTTGGCGGATAAGAAGGATGGCAAAGTAAACAAAGGTATATTTGATATACATGTTATTGATGTGTAATTTACTAGTGTTCATAGAAACCCCTCAGCATTTGATACTAGTTCAGTTGCTAAAGATTAGTAACTCGAAACAGGAGTTGCAGAATGAACAAAGACTAGTTAAGGGTGAAGTGACAATGTGTGTTGGAAGTGGTTCCAAGATTGATATGATCATCATTGCACACTCCCTATACTTTCGGGATTAGTGTTGAACCTAAAATAAATGTTATTTGGTGTTTGCGTTAAGCATGAATATGATTGGATCATGTTTATTGCAATACAATTATTCATATAAGTCAAAGAATAATTGTTGTTCTATTTACATGAATAAAACCTTCTATGGTCATACACTCAATATAAATGGTTGATTGAATCTTGATCATAGTGATACACATATTCATAATATTGAAGACAAAAGATGCAAAGTTAATAATGATAGTCCATGCTCATGGGTTTTTGGAATCACCTGATTATGAATCACTTGATGCTTGATGTAAAGCGCATGAAGAAACTCCATGCTGATGGGTTTTTGGAATCACTTGATTATGAATCACTTGATGCTTGCGAACCATGCCTCATGGGCAAGATGACTAAGACTCCATTCTCCGGAACAATGGAGCGAGCAACTGACTTATTGGAAATAATACATACTGATGTATGAGGTCCGATGAGTGTTGAAGCTCGCGGCGGGTATCATTATTTTCTGACCTTCACAGATGATTTGAGCAGATATGGGTATATCTACTTGATGAAACATAAGTCTGAAACATTTGAAAAGTCAAAGAATTTCAGAGTGAAGTGGAAAATCATCGTGACAAGAAAATAAAGTTTCTACGATCTGATCGCGGAGATGAATATTTGAGTTACGAGTTTGGTCTTCAGTTAAAACAATGTGGAATACTTTCACAAATTCATGCCACCTGGAACACCACAACATAATGGTGTGTCCGAACATCATAACCGTACTTTATTGGATATAGTGCAATCTATGATGTCTCTTACCAATTTACCACTATCGTTTTTGGGGTTATGCATTAGAGACAGCTACATTCACGTTAAAAAGGGCACCATCTAAATCCGTTGAGACGACACCATATGAACTGTGGTTTAGCAAGAAATCTAAGCTGTCGTTTCTTAAAGTTTAGGGTTGTGATGCTTATGTGAAAAAGTTTCATCCTGATAAGCACAAACCTAAATCGGAAAAGTGTGTCTTCATAGGATACCCAAAAGAAACTGTTGGGTACACCTTCTATCACAGATCCGAAAGGCAATATCTTTGTTGCTAAAGAGTGGATCCTTTCTAGAGAAGAAGTTTCTCTCGAAAGAAGTGAGTGGGAGGAATGTAGAACTTGATGAGGTAATTGTACCTTCCCCCGAATTGGAAAGTACTTCATCACAAAAATCAGTTCTAGTGATCTCTACACCAATTAGTGAGGAAGCTAATGATGATGATCATGAAACTTCAGATCAAGTTACTACCGAACCTCGTAGGACAACCAGAGTATGGTCCACCAGAGTGGTAGAGTAATCCTTTCTAGAGATCATGTTACTAGACCATGACGAACCTACGAACTATGAGGAAGCGATGATGAGCCCAGATTCCTGAAATGGCTTGAGGCCATGAAATCTGAGATGGGATCCATGTATGAGAACAAAGTATGGACTTTGATTGACTTGCCCGATAATCGGTGAGCCATTGAGAATAAATGGATCTTCAAGAGGAAGACGGACACCGATAGTAGTGTTACTATCTACAAAGCTCGAATTGTCGCAAAATGTTTTCGACAAGTTCAAGGTGTTAACCTACGATGAGATTTTCTCACTCGTATCGATGCTTAAAAGTCTGTCCGAATCATGTTAGCAGTTGCCGCATTTTATGAAATCTGGCAATGGATGTTCAAAAACTGCATTCCTTAATGGATTTCTTAAAGAAGAGTTGTATATGATGCAACCAGAAGGTTTAGTCGATACTAAAGGTGCTAACAAAGTGAGCATGCTCCAGCGATCCATCTATGGACTGGTGCAAGCATCTCGGAGTTGGAATATTCTTTGATAAAGTGATCAAAGCATATGTTTTATACAGACTTGCGGTGAAGCCTGTATTTACAAGAAAGTGAGTGGGAGCACTACAAAATTACTGATAAGTATATGTGAATGGCATATTGTTGATCGGAAATAATGTAGAATTTTCTAGAAAGCATAAAGGAAGTCTTGAAAGAGTTTTTCAATGAAAGACCTCGGTGAAGCTGCTTACATATTGAGCATCAAGATCTATAGAGATAGATCAAACACGCTTGATATATTTTCAGAGTACATACCTTGAGAAGATTTTGAAGTAGTTCAAAATGGAACAGTCAAAGAAGGAGTTCTTGCCTGTGTTGCAAGGTGTGAAGTTGAGTAAAGACTCAAGACCCGACCACAACAGAAAATAGAAAGAGAATGAAAAGTCATTCCCTATGCCTCAGTCATAGGTTCTATAAAGTATGCTATGCTGTTAACCAGTCCTATTGTATACCTTAGCATGATTCTGGCAAGGGAGTACAATAGTGATCTAGGAGTAGATCACTGGACAGCGGTCAAAATTATCCTTAGAGGACTAAGGAAATATTTCTCGGTTATGGAGGTGATAAAAGAGTTCATCGTAAAGAGTTACGTTGATGCAAGCATTTTACATTGATCTACATGACTCTATGTCTCGATCTGCTGGTACATATTGAAAGTGGGAGCAATTAGCTAGAGTAGCTCCAGTGCAGAGCATTGTAGACATAGAAATTTGCAAAATACATACGGATCTGAATGTTGCAGACCGTAGACTAAACTTCTCTCACAAGAAAAACATGATCACTCTTTGGGTGTTAATCACATAGGATGTGAACTAGATTATTGACTCTAGTAAACCCTTTGGGTATTAGTCACATGGAGATGTGAACTAATCACATAAAGATGTGAACTAGATTATTGATTCTAGTGCAAGTGGGAGACTGAAGAAATATGCCCTAGAAGGCAATAACAAAGTTATTATTTATTTCCTTATATCATTATAAATGTTTATTATTCATGCTAGAATTGTATTAACCAGAAACTTAGTACATGTGTGAATACATAGACAAACAGAGTGTCACTAGTATGCCTCCACTTGACTATCGTTGAATCAAAGATGGTTAAGTTTCCTAGCCATAGACATGAGTTGTCATTTGATTAACGGGATCACGTCATTATAGAATGATGTGATTGACTTGACCCATTCCGTTAGCTTAGCACGATGATCGTTTAGTTTGTTTGCTACTGCTTTGTTCATGACTTATACATGTTCCTCAGACTATGAGATTATGCAACTCCCGAATACCGGAGGAACACTTTGTGTGCTACCAAACGTCACAGCGTAACTGGGTGATTATAAAGGTGCTCTACAGGTCGTCTGAGATGGTTAGTGTTGAGTTGGCATAGATTCGAGATTAGAATTTGTCACTCCGATTGTCGGAGAGGTATCTCTGGGCCCTCTCGGTAATGCACATCACTATAAGCCTTGCAAACATTGACTAATGAGTTTTTGGGATGATGCATTACGGAACGAGTAAAGAGACTTTCCGGTAACGAGATTGAACTAGGTATTGAGATATCGACGATCGAATCTCGGGCAAGTAACATACCAATGACAAAGGGAACAACTGTGACGCCCAGATAATTAAGCTATAGTAATTCCACGCTAATGATGCGACATCATCACAATTACTGTTGCTAGTCTCACTGTGTTTCAAGCTCTAATCAAATTCAAATTAAATCTAAGGCAAACAACAAAAGTTTCCAAACTTTAAAACTAAAATGTTCTAAAGGTGACAGATAATGCATAGGTAATTGTGGGGGAGAAACCAAACTTTGATAAAATGTTTAAGGGCTCTAAAATAATTAAAACAGTAGTGAAAACAATTAAACAAATGCCTATGGAATTTTATAAAATATTAAAATGTTTTATTATGGGTTAAGAATTAATCTGACAGTAGTTTGTTTATAAATACAAATTTAGGTACTAGTGATAATTTTTATCAAACTGAAAATAAAGAAGCTAGAAATAAAACAGAAAGGAAAATAAATAAAAGAAAAAGAAAATACAAAAACGGAAAACAAAACAAAAAAGGAGAGAAGGAAAAAGGCCCCCCTGGCCAACTGGGCCAAACGGCCCAGCTCACAGCCAGGCCGGCCCAGCCGGCCACCCCCCAACTCACCCATAACCTCCCACCGACACCCGCTCCCCCCACTCGCTCTCTCTCTCCCTTCCCCCCGATCTGGATCGAGATCGGGGGCACGACCTTCACGCGCCCGACGCCGTCGTCCTCCCCGTCATCGTCCGTTGTCACCGCAACCTCGTCGGCCTGCCTCCTCCTCCCCGCCGGTCTGCCTCCTCCACGTTGAGGGAGTCCTGGATTAGGGGGTCCTCGGACAGCCGGACTATATACTTTGGCCAGACTGTTGGACTATGAAGATACAAGATTGAAGACTTCGTCCCGTGTCCGGGTGGGACTCTCCTTTGTGTGGAAGGCAAGCTTGGCAATTCGGATATGTAGATCTCCTCCCTTGTAACCGAGTCTGTGTAACCCTAGCTCCCTCCGGTGTCTATATAAACCGGAGGGTTTAGTCCGTAGGACAAGAAGAATCATAATCATAGGCTAGATTCTAGGGTTTAGCCTCTACGATCTCGTGGTAGATCAACTCATGAAATACTCGTATCATCAAGATCAATCAAGCAGGAAGTAGGGTATTACCTCCATCGAGAGGACCCGAACCTGGGTAAACATTGTGTCCCCCGCCTCCTGTTACCATCAGCCTTAGACGCATAGTTCGGGACCCCCTACCCGGGATCCGCCGGTTTTGACACCGACATTGGTGCTTTCATTGAGAGTTCCACTATGCCATCACGATAAAGGCTTGATGGCTCCTTCGATCATCGGTAATGATGCGATATAGGGTGAGGTTTTTCTCCCCAGACATATCTTCGTATTCGGCGGCTTCGTACTGTTGGCCAACTCGCATTGCCATTTGGAGCAGATCGAGAGCTACGCCCCTGGCCACCAGGTCAGGTTTGGAAGCTCGAACTATACTGCCGACATCCGCGGAGACTTGTGCTACTCTTGAGCACTGCGTTGGATTTTCCCGAAGAGGAGAGGATGCAACAAGTAGCGTAAGTATTTCCCAGTTTTGAGAACCAAGGTATCAATCCAAGTAGGAGCTACGCGCGAGTCCCTCGCACCTACAACAAAAACAATAGCTCAATGCAAACCAATGCGCTTAGGTTGTCAATCCCTCATGGTCACTACGAAAGTGAGATCTGATAGAGATGATAAATAATATTTTTGGTATTTTTGGTATAGAGATGCAAGTAAAAAGTAAAAGGCAAAGTAAAAGCAAAGCATAATAAAGTGATGGAGATTGATATGATGAGAAAGAGACCCGGGGGCCATAGGGTTTCACTAGTGGCTTCTCTCAAGAGCATAAGTATTCTATGGTGGGTGAACAAATTACTGTTGAGCAATTGACAGAATTGAGCATAGTTATGAGAATATCTAGGTATGATCATGTATATAGGCATCACGTCCGAGACAAGTAGACCGAAACGATTCTGCATCTACTACTATTACTCCACTCATCGACCGCTATCCAGCATGCATCTAGAGTATTAAGTTAAAAACAGAGTAACGCCTTAAGTAAGATGACATGATGCAGAGGATAGTTTCATGCAATATGATAAAAAACCCATCTTGTTATCCTCGATGGCAACAATACAATACGTGCCTTGCTGCCCCTTCTGTCACTGGGAAAGGAAACCGCAAGATCGGACCCAAAGCTAAGCACTTCTCCCATGGCAAGAACAACCAATCTAGTAGGCCAAACCAAACTAATAATTTGAAGAGACTTGCAAAGATAACCAATCATACATAAAAGAATTCAGAGAAGATTCAAATATTATTCATAGATAAATTGTATCATAAACCCACAATTCATCGGTCTCAACAAACACACCGCAAAAAGAAGATTACATCGAATAGATCTCCACAAGAGAGGGGGAGAACATTGTATTGAGAATCCAAAAAGAGAGAAGAAGCCATCTAGCTACTAGCTATGGACCCGTAGGTCTGAAATAAACTACTCACACTTCATCGGAGGGGCTTGGATGATGATGTAGAAGACCTTCGTGATCGATGACCCTTTCGGCAGAGCTCCGGAACAGGCCCCAAGATGGGATCTCATGGATACAGAAAGTTGCGGTGGTGGGATCAGGTTTTTTGCTCCGTCCTCGATCGTTTGGGGGTACGTAGGTATATATAGGAGGAAGAAGTATGTCGGTGGAGCTTCGTGGGGCCCACGAGGCAGGGGGGTATGCCCTAGGGGGGCGCGCCCTCCACCCTCGTGACCGCCTCGTGGCTTTCTTGACGGAGGGTCCAAGTCTCCTGGATCTTATCTGATGAGAAAATCACGTTTCGAAGGTTTCATTCCGTTTGGACTCCGTTTGATATTCTGTTTCTCCGAAACATTGAAATAGGCAAAAAAACAGCAATTCTGGGCTGGGCCTCCGGTTAATAGGTTAGTCCCAATAATATAAAAGTGGAAAATAAAGCCTAATAATGTCCAAAACAGTAGATAATATAGCATGGATCAATCAAAAATTATAGATACGTTGGAGACGTATCAAGCATCCCCAAGCTTAATTCATGCTCGTCCTTGAGTAGGTAAATGATAAAAACAGATTTTTTGATGCGGAGTGCTACTTGGCATAATTCTAATGTAATTCTTCTTAATTGTGGTATGAATAGTCAAATCCGAAAGATTCAAGATAAAAGTTCATATTGAAATAAAAATGATAATACTTCAAGCATACTAACTAAGCAATTATGTCTTCTCAAAATAACATGGTCAAAGAAAGTTCATCCCTAAAAAATCATATAGTTTAGTCATGTTTCATTTTTGTCACACAATAATGCTCTCATCATGCACAACCCCGATGACAAGCTAAGAAATTGTTTCATACTTTAGTAATCTCAAACCTATAAACTTTCACGCAATATATGAGCGCGAGCCATGGACATAGCACTATAGGTGGAATAGAATATAATGAGGGGGGTTATGTGGAGAAGACAAAAAAAGAGAAAGTCTCACATCAACGAGGCTAGTCAATGGGCTATGGAGATGCCCACCGATTGATGTTAATGCAAGGAGTAGGGATTGCCATGCAACGGATGCACTAGAGCTATAAATGTATGAAAGCTCAACAAAAAGAAACTAGTGGGTGTGCATCCAACTTGCTTGCTCACGATGACCTAGGGCACTTGAGGAGGCCCATTGTTGGAATATACAAACCAAGTTTTATAATGAAAAAAATTCCCACTAGTATATGAAAGTGATAACATGAGAGACTCTCTAGTATGAAGATCATGGTGCTACTTTGAAGCACAAGTGTGGTAAAAGGATAGTAACATTGTCCCTTCTCTCCTTTTCTCTCATTTTTTGGGCCTTTTCTTTTTTATGGCCTTTCTCTTTTTTGGGCCTTCTCTTTTCTATGGCCTTTCTTTTTTTTATTCCTCACTTAGGACAATGCTCTAATAATGATGATCATCCAACTTCTATTTATTTACAACTCAATGATTACAAGTCGATACTAGAACAAAGATGACTCTATATGAATGCCTCCGGCGGTGTACCGGGATATTCAATGAACCAAGAGTGACATGTATGAAAGAATTATAAATGGTGCTTTGCCACAAATACTATGTCAACTACATGATCATGCTAAGCAATATGACAATGATGAATGTGTCATGATGAACGGAATGATGGAAAGTTGCATGGCAATATATCTCGGAATGGCTATGGAAATGCCATAATAGGTAGGTATGGTGGCTGTTTTGAGCAAGATATAAGGAGGTTTATGTGTGAAAGAGCGTATCATATCACGGGGTTTGGATGCACCGGCGAAGTTTGCGCCAACTCTCAATATGAGAAAGGGCAATGCACGGTACCGAAGAGGCTAGCAAGGATGGAAGGGTGAGAGTGCGTATAATCCATGGACTCAACATTAGTCATAAAGAACTCACATACTTATTGCAAAAATCTACAAGTCATCAAAAACCTCGGCACTACGCGCATGCTCCTAGGGGGATAGATTGGTAGGAAAACTCCATCGCTCGTCCCCGACCGCCACTCATAAGGAAGACAATCAAATAACACCTCATGCTTCAAATTTGTTGCATAACGTTTACCATACGTGCATGCTATGGGACTTGCAAACCTCAACACAAGTATTTCTCAATTTCACAACTACTCAACTAGCACTACTTTGATATTATTACCTCCATGTCTCAAAACAATTATCAAGCATCAAACTTCTCTTAGTATTCAACACACTCATAAGAAAGTTTTATTATTAATCTTGCATACCAAGCATATTAGGGTTTTAAGCAAATACCATGCTATTAAGACTCTCAAAATAATCTAAGTGAAGCATGAGAGATCAATAGTTTCTATAAAACAAATCCACCACCGTGCTCTAAAAGATATAAGTGAAGCACTAGAGCAAAATTATATAACTCAAAAGATATAAGCGAAGCACATAGAGTATTCTAACAAATTCGAAATCATGTATGGCTCTCTCAAAAGGTGTGTACAGCCAGGATGATTGTGGTAAACTAACAAGCAAAGACTAAAATCATAAAAGACGCTCCAAGCAAAACACATATCATGTGGTGAATAAAAATATAGCTCCAAGTAAAGTTACCGATAGAAGTAGACGAAAGAGGGGATGCCTTCCGGGGCATTCCCAAGCTTTGGCTTTTAGGCGTCCTTAGATTATCTTGGGGGTGCCATGGGAATCCCCAAGCTTAGGCTCTTGCCGCTCCTTGTTCCATAATCCATCAAATCTTTACCCAAAACTTGAAAACTTCACAACACAAAACTTAAAGTAGAAAATCTCGTGAGATCCGTTAGCGAAAGAAAACAAAATACCACTTCAAGGTACTGTAATGAACTCATTATTTATTTATATTGGTGTTAAACCTACTGTATTACAACTTTTCTATGGATTATAAACTATTTTACTAGCCATAGATTCATCAAAATAAGCAAACAACACACGAAAAACAGAATCTGTCAAAAACAGAACAGTCTGTAGTAATCTGTATCTAGGGAAAGATCTGGAACCCAAAAAATTCTAAAATAAATTGATGGACGTTAGAAATTTATCTATTAATCATCTGAAAAAAGAAAAACTAAATAGAACTTTCCAAATAAAAATGACAGCAGTTCTCGTGAGCGCTAAAGTTTCTGTTTTTTACAGCAAGTTCAACAAGACTTTCCCCAAGTCTTCCCAACGGTTCTACTTGGCACAAACACTAATTAAACACAAAAAACACAACCAAAACAGAGGCTAAATAATTAATTTATTACTAAACAGGAGCAAAAAGCAATGAATAAAAATAAAATTGGGTTGCCTCCCAACAAGCGCTATCGTTTAACGCCCCTAGCTAGGCATAACAAGCAAGAATAGATCTAGGTATTGCCATCTTTGGTTTTCAACTTTTTAGAGGAATCAAGCTCGAATCCGGGGGGTTCTTTACGTTTCCCTTTATATTCTGAAATTTTTAGATCTAATGAATCCAACCGCTTATTGCAAAGGGTAATCAACATATTCATGCGGTGAATATTTCCACTAATGTTCTTAAGAGGTTTAAGAGATTTCTGCAAGATTTTAGTAACTTCACAAATTTTTTCAAAAACTTCTGTCTCTTCATGAGTAGGATGAGGCCCCTTTTGTTGAGGTAGTGTTCCCACTATACCTTCATTTCAAGTGCAATATGGGGATCAATTTCAATAAAATTGCCTTTGGCAACGCAATCCAAGAGTTGTCTATGAGACATATTTAATCCAACATAAAAATTGCGAAGCAAAATTCTCAGATTTATTTCAGAGGTACAATTATGATGAGATTCCATTATTCTCAACCATGCATCTTTTAAGTTTTCTCCTAACCTTTGTTGAAAGTGAAGGATTTTGGACTTAGGGGTCAACGGAGAAGATAAGGGACTAGCCATAACGACAAGCAAACAAACTAACACACAAGCAAACGGGAAAAAAGAGGCAAATAGAGAGGGAGGATAAAGAGAGAGGGCGAATAAAATGGCCAGGGTGAAGTGGGGGATAGGAAAATGAGAGGCAAATGGCAAATAATGTAATGCGAGAGATAGGGATTGTGATGGGTACTTGGTATGTTGAATTTTGTGCAGACTCCCCGGCAACGGCGCCAGAAATTCTTCTTGCTACCTCTTGAGAACTGCGTTGGATTTCCCCGAAGAGGAGAGGATGATGGAGCAAAGTAGCATAAGTATTTCCCTCAGTTTTGGAGAACCAAGGTATCAATCCAGTAGGAGTCTACGCGTGAGTCCCTCGTACCTACACAAAAAAATAGCTCAACGCAACCAACACGCTTAGGGGTTGTCAATCCCTTCACGGTCACTTACGGAAGTGAGATCTGATAAAGATGATAAATAATATTTTTGGTATTTTTGGTATAGAGATGCAAAGTAAAAAGTAAAAGGCAAAGTAAAAGCAAAGCAATAATAAAGTGATGGAGATTGATATGATGAGAAAGAGACATGGGGGCCATAGGTTTCACTAGTGGCTTCTCTCAAGAGCATAAGTATTCTACGGTGGGTGAACAAATTACTGTTGAGCAATTGACAGAATTGAGCATAGTTATGAGAATATCTAGGTATGATCATGTATATAGGCATCACGTCTGAGACAAGTAGACCGACTCCTTACTGCATCTACTACTATTACTCCACTCATCGGCCACTATCCAGCATGCATCTAGAGTATTAAGTTAAAAACAGAGTAACGCCTTAAGCAAGATGACATGATGTAGAGGGATAGTTTCATGCAATATGATAAAAACCCCATCTTGTTATCCTCTGTGGCAAAAATACAATACGTGCCTTGCTGCCCCTTCTGTCACTGGGAAAGGACACCGCAAGATCAAACCCAAAGCTAAGCACTTCTCCCATGGCAAGAAAAACCAATCTAGTAGGCCAAACCAAATTGATAATTCGAAGAGACTTGCAAACATAACCAATCATACATAAAAGAATTCAGAGAAGATTCAAATATTAGTCATATATAGAGTGGATCATAAACCCACAATTCATCGGTCTCAACAAACACCACAAAAAGAAGATTACATCGAATAGTTCTCCACGAGAGAAGGGGAGAACATTGTATTGAGATCCAAAAAGAGAGAAGAAGCCATCTAGCTACTAGCTATGGACCCGTAGGTCTGAAATAAACTACTCACACTTCATCGGAGGGGCTTGGATGATGATGTAGAAGCCCTTCGTGATCGATGACCCTTTCGGCAGAGCTCCGGAACAGGCCCCAAGATGGGATCTCGTGGATACAGAAAGTTGGGGCGGTGGGATCAGGTTTTTTCCTCCATCGCCGATCATTTGGGGGTACGTAGGTATATATAGGAGGAAGAAGTACGTCGGCGGAGCTTCGAGGGGCCACGAGGCAGGGGGCGCACCCTAGGGGGGCGCCCTCCACCCTCGTCACCGCCTCGTGGCTTTCTTGACGGAGGGTCCAAGTCTCCTGGATCTTATCTGATGAGAAAATCACGTTTCCGAAGGTTTCATTCCGTTTGGACTCCGTTTGATATTCTGTTTCTCCGAAACACTGAAATAGGCAAAAAAAACAGCAATTCTGGGCTGGGCCTCCTGTTAATAGGTTATCGCAATAATATAAAAGTGGAAAATAAAGCCCAATAATGTCCAAAACAATAGATAATATAGCATGGAGCGATCAAAAATTATAGATACGTTGGAGACATATCCACTTGATCTTCGACTGATTCGAGCCCATGTCATGTGCGCCGCACAGTCACGACGAGCATGACTTTGCTCTGCCTTCGCACGGTGTTCGGGAGATCACACCTGTGGCTACTCTGACCCTCAATCCGGAGCAGATCGTGCCGTCCGAGGACGGGTGGTTGGACCCCGCCACAGAAGCCGCACACTCAACAGCGATAGAGCCGAATACTGACTTCACCTCCTATGAGACCTGTGTTACCGGACCCTTAGGTTCGTCCCTGGCCACAGGCTCTGAACCGCTTGCGTCCGTGTCTATTGAATCTGACTGGACACCGTTCATGGAGTTTACCTCTGCAGATATCTTTCAGCACTCACCCTTGGGCGACGTGCTAAATTCATTGAGGCCTCTCTCCTTGTCATGAGACCCTTGGCCGAACTATGTCCGGCTTGAGTGGGAAGTGGACGACGAAATTCATTCCCCACCCACCACCCACTTAATAGCCACTGTCATGACTTAACCGACATGCTTGATTTCGACTCCGAAGACATCAACGGTATGGATGACGATGCAGGAGAGAAACGGGACCCACCGCCCACAGGGTGCTGGACAGCCACTTCATCACACGATATATACATGGTGGACACACCCATAGAAAACAACGACGAGGAACGGGAGGATGCAACAAAGGATAGTCCCCTCCAGAAGCAACCAAAGCGACGACGTAGGCGCCGCTCCAAATCCTGCCTCAGCAAAAACAGCAATAACAACGCAAGAAAGAATAATACCCCGGTCGACTCCAAAGGAAACGATGACCACAAGGACCCAGCGATGGAGCAGGATGAGCCAGTGGACGGCGAACATAGTACAGAGCCGCTGTCCGATCACGGCGACGCTGAGGGTAAAGCCCATCAACCTGTCTCTGGAGAGGAGAACAGTCCGGACGACGATGCACACATCATCCCGGAAGGGCACTTGGAACAAGAGAACCTCCATAGAAGGCTTATCGCCACCGCGAGGAGCCTGAAGAAACAGAAGCAAAGGCTTAAGGCTGCATAGAATACGCTCAACAACAGATGGAAGAAAGTGCTTGACACTAAAGAAAAGTATGGCGGCAGTCGCCACACAAAGAGATATCCAAAGCGCAAGCTGTTGCCTGAATTCGACGACGAGGCTTTAGAGCCCACTCAGCCGAAAAATAAAACGGCCGATCAGCCGGATCGACCACCCCGTGGTTGCGTCAGGGCGGCTAACGACGTCGCACACAAGTCAGCACAAGATTTACGTGAAGACCCGCGCAAAAAGCCGGTATGACCAGGTCCATCTACGGATCTAGGAAGCGTGCTCCGGCATAGAATCATGGCCACCCAAATGACTATATTGACCGAATAACAGCTCGGAATCAAAACCAAACGCTACAACCGTCCGAAGAATGCCATGACACATCAAAATACAGGGGTGCTGCGCACCCCCTACGCTTCACCGATGAGGTGCTGGACCATGAATTTCCAGAGGGTTTCAAACCCGTGAACATAGAGGCATACGACGAAACGACAGACCATGGGGTCTACATTGAGGACTTTATCCTTCACATCCACATGGCTCGTGGAGATGATCTCCATGCCATCAAATACCTGACCCTCAAGTTGAAAGGACCAGCTCGGCACTGGCTGAAAAGCCTCCCCGAAAACTCAATTGGAAGCTGGGAAGAGCTTGAGGATGCTTTTAGGGCCAATTTTCAAGGGACCTATGTCCGACCTCCGGACGCAGACGATTTAAGTCACATAATTCAACAGCCCGGAGAGTCAGCCCGAAAGCTTTGGAACAGATTTCTCATGAAGAAGAATCAAATCATCGACTGCTCGGATGCCGAAGCCATAGAGGCTTTTAAGCACAGTGTCCGGGACGAATGGCTCGCCAGACACCTTGGCCAGGAAAAACCGAGGACAATGACAGCCCTAACAAGCCTTATGACCCGCTTTTGCGCGGAAGAAGACAGTTGGCTAGCCCGTAGAGGCACCAGCAACCCAGGCACATCCAAAGTCAGGGATGGCAACGGGAAACCGTGATGCAATAAAAGCAAGCGTCGAAACAATGAAGACAACCCAGACAACACGGCGGTAAACACCGGATTCAGGGGCTCTCGGCCCGGTCAACGGAAAAAGCCATTTAAAGGCAGAAGAGATGGACCGTTAAGCCTAAACAAGATTCTAGACAGATTATGTCAGATTCATGGCACCTCCGACACATCGGCAAACCACACCAACAGAGAATGCTGGGTCTTCAAGCAAGCCGGCAAGCTAAACGCCGAACACAAGGGGAGGGAGACACCAAGCGAAGACGAGAATGAGCCTCGCCAGCCGAACACTGGGGGACAGAAAAAATTCCCACCAGAGGTCCAAACAGTGAACATGATTTACGCAACTCACATACCAAAGAGGAGGCGCCAGCACGTACCCCGAGACGTATACACCGTGAAGCCCGTCACCCCAAGCTCAACCCTTGGTCGGCCCGCCCGATCACTTTTGATCGTAGGGATCACCCGACCAGTATCCGGCATGGAGGATCGGCTGCCTTGGTGCTAAACCCAATAATTAATGGATACCATCT
The DNA here is from genome assembly GCF_003073215.2 of Triticum urartu. NCBI lineage: Eukaryota > Viridiplantae > Streptophyta > Magnoliopsida > Poales > Poaceae > Triticum > Triticum urartu. Next base: position 337,692,896 of record NC_053027.1, on the reverse strand, counting down.
CACCCAAGTCCTTATGGACGACGACAGTAGTCTTAATGTGATATATCAGGACACCATCCGCAAAATGGTGATAGACCCGACAAGAATTAGCCAAAGCAATACTACCTTTAAAGGAGTAATACCAGGCCCAGAGGCCCGCTGTACGGGCTCTCTAGTACTAGAGTTTGTATTTGGTTCTTCCGACAACTTCCGAAGCGAAGAATTAACCTTCGACATCGCTCCATTCCGAAGAGGCCGTCACGCACTACTCGGGAGAACGGCCTTCACTCGTTTTTAATGCAGTATCACATTACGCTTATCTTAAGCTTAAGATGCCCGGTCCACGTGGCATCATCATAGTTAGCGGAAACACAGAGCGTTCCTCATGTAGGGAGGAATATGTGGCGGCTCTAGCAGCCAACCACCGAACAGCCTCTCCAACCAGAAGAAATGATCGGTCGTCAAGACCGCGGACACGGTTAGACGAGTCGGGTGCACCACTAGCTGTAACAGCCCAGATAAACCTGAGATTGGGTCGATGGATATACCCCCATAGGTGGTGCTAGGGGCTTCCCGCATGTAAAAAGGGCTACAGTTCGGCCTGACCCTATTTAGATTGCATTTTAATGGTTCATTAAGAATAACCAATTTTTTCACACGAAGACTTTCACCTACGTTTTTCTCCTTGACAGATGATCATCGTGCTATGCCCTTCCAGAATAGGGCACAACGGAGACACACATGCAGACGTGCAGCAGGGCCCCGCTCAAAGGTTTCTTTTTAGATTAAGACCCTGTGTAAACCTTTTTTATTGTCTCTTGTTGCTTCACTCCCTCTGGATACTCAACACAACCGAAAGGGATGCTGGCGTTATTGACATTTCGTCACATCGGACTAGTGCAAGTACCTGGAAATTAAGGGCTCATAATTGAGGACGTTTCTCAGCCCAGTATATGATGTAAAGCCCAAACACCTTAGGGAGTGTTCGGCGTCATGAGTTTGGCCTTATATGCATCATCTCTGAATCATGTCTTTGGTCAATAGTTGGGTTTGCCCGGCTCCCGTGTTTTGCTACCTTACGTTCCGCTCTATCGGCTAAGGTGGCACCGGGAGAACTACTGTGATTGTGCCCTGGATCATCTGGAAGAGCACCTCAGTAGAGAAAGCCGAAAACTGTCTGTCATGATAAAGCGCGAGACAGGTCAACCACTCGATGACTCAATGGAATCTTCGCGATTCCTTCGCATTAACGAAGGACCAGTTTTCCGGTCATGTATGTACACGCACCGTGTTCAGATGAGCGCAGAAGTACCAGGGGCTATATAGTAGCCCCACCGTCAAACTCCTACGGCTAATTGAAAGTGTTAAAGCTATATAGTCTGATTGCCTTGTTCGCCGCGCTATCACCTCCTTAATGGACCAAGACGTTGGGTTAAGTGTGAACACGTGCTTTTCTGAACACTCCCGCATTATGTGCGTGGGGGCTGAAGCCAAGACTGCAAACTTTCAGGTTATATACATACATAAACGACCGCACAGGAGGCATCATAATACTTTCAGGCAAAAGTATAAACACATCCTTTATAATCCGAATAGCATTGTTTTTACAATTGGGATACATGTCACTCGTACATGATACTCTTCGAGCACTGAGCCTTTATTACACGAGCGCCTTCTAGGATTTCTTCAAAATAGTGCCCAGCCGAGACCTGGCCTACGGCCGGATCCCGGGTCGCAATAGCGGTGGTCTCCATCTCTGCCCAGTATGTCTTAACACGGGCAAGAGCCGTCCGCGCACCCTCTATGCATGCCGACCTCTTTACTGCGTCAATATGCGGCACAACACCAAGGAATCATTGCACTAAACCAAAATAACTATTCGGCCTTGGCCCCTTCGGCCAAAGATGATCCATGACAGACCTCATGGCAAGTCCGGACAACCTATGGAGCTCGGCCCACTCGGCCATTTGTTCATTCAACAGTAGCGGATGCATGGGAGCACTGAACTGCGACCAGAACAACCTCTCCACTTCACGATCTTTCTGATCTTTGAAAAACTCAGTCGCATCAGTAGCACTCATTGCCAAGTCCGAATACGCGTCTGCAACACTCCATAATTGATCCAGAGGGGCATATTTTGGATCTCTGAACTTCGACCGCAACAAAAGGGCTTCCCAGCCATGATATCTCCGGCTTGATAGAGTTCCTCCTTCGCCGCTCTGATTTTAGAGCGGGTTTCCTTGGCTGCTTCCATGGCTTTCTTCAGGTCAGCCGCTTTCGCTTGGCTTTCCTTTTCAAGGAGCTCATATCGGCCGGCGGCATCTTTCAGCTCAACAGCCATCTTGGCTATTTTATCTTCACTCTGGCAACGAGCAGCCTGTTCGGCTCTTAAGTCTTCGGCCGCCTTTAGGGCGGCCGCATCACTTCTCCTCGCTTGTTCCTTGGCTCGGGCAAGTTCCGCCCGAAGGGTCTCCACGGCCGCAGCTCCATCTGCAGTCACAGCATATTATAGATACTAGCATCATGCTCCTCTTAATATTTGTTGACCACCCGAAAATACATACCTTGTGCCTCATCAAGCCGCCTGTTCACAAGAGCAATATCGGCATCTGCCACGTTGCCGCCTCAGTACGGCCAGCCACCGGACCCTTAGCTGCCTGCACATCAAAGCTGCACGATCATTACCTGGGACTATGATCCTCTGTTTGCCGCCTCTGGACAACAACCAGAGTCTCAGGGGCTACTATCTATATAGAGCAGTCCTAGCATGTGCGGTATCGTCAATTTTTTATATATTACTTTGCGTACCTCAAAGCCTCTTAGCAGGCTCGTAAAAGCCTCATGCAACCCACTTTTGGCGGATGAAATCCTCTCAGCCACCGTACCCATTAAAGTACGATGCATCTCTGAGATAGCCGCTTGCTCCAAAAGACCCACCAGTGCATCAAGTTGTGCACCGGACAATCCCAGACTCTTTCTGTTGCTCTCCGTAGGAGCCGAATACTCCGGACTTCGGGTGGCCGAAGGGTCACCTTCTGGCCTTGGCTGATCAGGAGAAATCCATCATGACGACACCTCAGGGTCGTCCGCCCCAGGTGGCGGGGATGCAGGGGGAGGCATTTCGCTCTCCATCATCTCTGGAAGAAGATCCCCCAAAGATGATTTCAGTCGAGAAGGGCTACGAGCCGGACTGCAAGATATATGTCGCGGTTATTGTCCTCGGAGATAAAGCAGGATATATTTACCAAAAGTACTCTTGTTCACTTACAGCTCGGTGGAGGGCTGGCCCCCTTGCGGGCACTTTGCGGTAAGGACGCCCTCCGGGGCAGGGCACCCTGGCGAAGGTTTCTTCCCTCATTTGGAAACCTATGTTTCCAAGTCTTCAGAGGCTGTCCTTTTCCTTCCTTGGGGAGAGGGGATTCTGGATTCTTCTCCCCTATTATCCTCCTTCCTGGAGACACTAATTCCCCCGGTTTGGATGAGTAATGCGTGAAACCTGCTTTCGGCTTCTTTATTCCTCCCTTTATCTTCCCCTGATGGCACTTGATAAGGTGCGCGCTCAAGCATCCTGGCTAGCACAGGATTCGGTGAGCCTTCGGGAAGGGGGGCCGAACACCTGATCATCTTCGCCTTTCTTATCCAGTCCTGGCTGAGAGCGATTTTTTTAGAATGATGTTGTGACAAATAAAAAGACAACATGTTTGGCTGCAGAATTACTTACATGGGTATCTGGATGGTTGCACTTGAGACCCGCATCCTCGGTGTTGTCCGGACACTTTATTCGTGATCCAAAGAACAATCCGTACATCTCTTCGAGCGTCATGCCAAAGAATTGCTGAATAGTTCGCGATCCTTCTGGGTTTAACTCCCACATACGGTGAGATCGGCGTTGGCATGTCGGGATCCGACGAACTAGCATAACTTGCATTACCTTGACAAGATTGACATCCCTCTTGAGGAGATCTCGGATGCGACTTTGCAATGTCAGCACGTCATTAACTGGCCCCCAGTCCAGCCCCTTGTCGACCCATGATGCTAGTTGCGGCGGGGGCCCAAGCGGAAGGCGGGGGTAGCGGCCCACTTTTTACTTCGGGGAGCTGTGATGTAAAACCACTCCCGCTGCCATAAGTTGGACACCTCCGGGAAGGAGCCCTTAGGCCATGGAGCATTGGAGCCTTTGCTTATTATGGCACCTCCGCATTCTATGTGTTGCCCGTCGATCATCTTCGGCTTCACATTGAAGGTCTTGAGCCATAAGCTGAAGTGTGGGGTGATGCGGAGGAAGCCTCGCACACGATGATAAACGACGAGATGTGAAGGATGGAATCTGGAGCTAGATCATGGAAATCGAGCCCGTAATAGATCATAAGCCCTCTTACAAAGGGATCAAGACTGAAGCCTAGCCCTCGGAGGAAGTGGGAAACAAATACGACACTCTCGTTGGGTTCGGAAGTGGGGATGACCTGCCCTTGAGCAGGCAGCCTGTGCGAGATTTCGGCGGTCAGATACCTGGCTTCCCTTAGCTTCTTGATGTCCTCCTCTGTGACAGAGGAGGCCATCCACCGACCTTGAAGGTTGGATCCGGACATGGTTGAAGGTCCGAAGCGCTTAGCCTAAGCCTTGGGTGTTGGAACTCGAGGTGGGGGAAGGCAAGGACCGGGCACGAGAAGAAAAGGACAGGCCTAGGCCCCTTTATAAAGAGGGTGAATATCAAGCGTCCTCCGCGTGGCCGTTTGGAACTTGCCTAAAATCAAGGAGTCATACTAACAAACACGATTGGGTTACCCACACTCGTATTGATGGGAATCCCGTGATGAGGGGAACACGATCTCTTCTTCGACAAGACGTACCAATAAAACCGCCTCGCAACACGTGCAGTGGCTGGCAGGGAAAAATGGTTCGTGATGACCGGGCCACGGCAGGACGTCACGTTATAAAAAGTTGTCAGCAGATTAGATTTGTGGAATAATATACTCTCTATGGTGGTATGTGGAATTTGTTTTGCAGAGCCGGACACGATCCTTGTGTTCAAAATCTTCTATGGAGTATTCGGAGAAGGAACCCGCGTTGCAATGCCGAAGACAATCTGCGCGCCAGACTCATCGTCATTGAAGCCTGGTTCAGGGGCTAATGAGGGAGTCCTGGATTAGGGGGTCCTGAGACAGCCAGACTATATACTTTGGCCGGACTGTTGGACTATGAAGATACAAGATTGAAGACTTCGTCCCATGTTCGGGTGGGATTCTCCTTTGCGGGGAAGGCAAGCTTGGCAATTCAGATGTAGATCTCCTCCCTTGTAACCGACTCTGTGTAACCCTAGCTCCCTCCAGTGTCTATATAAACCGGAGGGTTTAGTCCGTAGGACGAGAACAATCATAATCATAGGCTAGCTTCTGGGGTTTATCCTCTACGATCTCGTGGTAGATCAACTCTTGTAATACTCATATCATCAGGATCAATCAAGCAGGAAGTAGAATATTACCTCCATCGAGAGGGCCCGAACCTGGGTAAACATTGTGTCCCCCGCCTCCTGTTACCATCAGCCTTAGACGCACAATTCGGGATCCCCTACCCGAGATTTGCCGGTTTTGACACCGACACACATCGCTGTTGTCCTCGACCACCACCCCGACCCCCGCTGCCCTTTTCCCTACCGGCTCTGTGAGCTCCCTCCCTTTCCCTCTCTGTCCCGCGCGGCCGTCACCGCGTCCGGGCCGCGCTCACCACGCCCGACCGCGTCCCGCAGCCCCACACCAGTGCGCCGTGCTCACGACCACCACGGCCCCAACCGCGCCCGCTCGCTGTGCTGCGCCTAGCTGCTGCTGCTGCTGCTCCACCGCGCGCGCACGTCCCGCATCGCATCGCGCCCTTCCACCCGCAGTGCCGCGCTCGCCGTGGCCATCCCCAGCTCCTGCTGCCGTGCCACGCCGCCCCCTGCTTGCGCTACTCACGCACCCCTGCGTCGCGCGCGTGCGCCGCCCGCAACTGCTGTTGCCCCCGTGTCGTGCGCTGTTTTGCTGCTCGCTATTGGCCGCCCCACCGCAGCTGCTCCCGCATGCCTGTAGCTCACGTGGCCGCCGCCCGCCATAGAAGCCTTCGCCTGCAACTGCCTCCGCCCGTTGCGCGTGCCCGCACCCACGCCCGCTCCGGCCACCGCTAGCTCGACCGCGGCGACGCAGCTGGCCGCCCCGCACCTACGTGACCATCTCCGCCCCACGCCCTTGCGCCGCCCCGCCGTTGCCTCGCCGCTGACCACCCGCTATCACCCCGGAGCGCTCGCACCTGCTGTGGCCCGTGCCGTCCCGCTCCGGCCGCGGCCATGGCCGCCGGAGCCAGGCCACGCGCCCGCCCCCTACGTCGCTGCTTGTTGCCTGTAGGCGCCCGCCCGTAACCCGCGCCTAGAGAACGATTAAAAAAAGAATTAAAATAATACTAATTAGTAAATAAAAATATTAATTAATTAACTTAATTAATTGTGTTTAATTAACCTAATTAATTAACTAACCTAACTAATCTTTTAATTAAACTAATTAAATTGGTTAATTAGTTAATAGGCAATGACGTGTGGGATCCACACGTCAGTTTAACCGGTCAACGATCACAGTTGATCGCTGACGTCATGCTGACATCGTGCAGACGTCATAATTGTATTTTCTAAATTAATTAATTCTATTAATCCTAAAAATGATTTAAATCTTAAAAAAATTAATACAAAATAAACCGTACACAACCCATTCGTCCGCCACCCATCCCTAGCATAGCAAACACGCAACTTTCCCCCTCCATTTCATCTGTCCGAAAGTGCCAAACACCGGGAACACGTTCCCGAATGTTTCCCCCTTTGCCGATAGCACCTAGTACTGTGTTAGGTCACCCCTAGCACCGCATATTGCCTTGTTATGTTTTGTGACGTTGTGTTTGCTCCATATTTAATGTTTCTTCTCCCTCTTATTCTCCGGTAGACTACGAGACTGACGCCGCTGCTGCCCCGGTCAACTACGTTGTTGACGACCCCTCTTTCTTGCCAAAGCAACCAGGCAAGCCCCCCCTTGATCACCAGATATCGCCTACTCTTGTCTCTATTGCTTGCATTAGAGTAGTGTAGCATGTTACTTCTTTTCGTTAATCGTATCCTGATGCATAACTTGTCATTGTTGCTATAGTTATTGATACCTTACATGCAATCCTAAATGCTTAGTATAGGATGCTAGTTTATCATCAGTGGCCCTGCATTCTTGTCTGTCTGCCATGCTATACTATCGGGCTATGATCACTCGGGAGGTAATCACGGGTATATACTTATACATAATATATGATACTTGAGGTGAATAAAGTCGGGTCGGCTCGTAGAGTACCCGCGAGTGATTCTTAGATTGGGTCCGAAAGGACATTTGTCCCGACGGCCCTCTGAGTGGATCTTTGTAGCGGAGCGACAAGGTAGGTTGAGACCACCTAGGAGAGAGGTGGGACTGGCCCTGGTCGGCGTCCGTGGTTATTTCAAAATAACACGCTTAACGAGATCTGGGTATTTGATCTGACTCTGGCCACTGTCCTATACGCACTAACCAACTACGCGAGAACAGTTATGGGCACTCGACGTCGTGGTATCAGCCAAAGCCTTCTTGACTTCAACGACAGAGCGGCGAGCGCCGGGTTGGACTGGAATGCCTGCTCTTGTATAAGGGAGGCTAGGTCTGCTCACCGGCCGCGTACGGAACGTGCAGGTGTGCAATGGGCAAAGGGCACAAACCCCTGCGCCATAGGATTTAGACCGGCATGCTGACCTCTCTGTTGTGCCTAGGTAGGGCTGTGACGTGTTGATCTTCCGAGGCCGGGCATGACCCAGGAAAGTGTGTCCGGACAAAGGGGATCGAGCGTGTTGGGAAATGTGGTGTACCCCTGCAGGGAAGTTGATCTATTCGAATAGCCATGTCCCTCGGTAAAAGGACGACCCGGAGTTGTACCTTGACCTTATGACAACTAGAACCAGATACTTAATAAAACACACCCTTCCAAGTGCCAGATACAACCGGTGATCGCTCTCTCATAGGGCGACGAGGGGAGGATCCTCGGGTAGGATTATGCTATGCGATGATACTTGGTGAACTTACCATCTACTCTCTTCTACTTGCTACAAGATGGAGGTCGCCAGAAGCGTAGTCTTCAATAGGACTAGCTATCCCCCTCTTATTCCGACATTCTGCAGTTCAGTCCACATATGCTATCCCTTTTCCATTTGATACCAATGCATACATATGTAGTGTAGCTCCTTGCTTGCGAGTACTTTGGATGAGTACTCACGGTTGCTTTGCTCCCCCTTTCCCCCCTTTCTATACCCAATTGTTGTGACCAGATGATGGAGTCCAGGAGCCAGAGGATCCCGAGGATGATTCTACATGGAGTTCAACATCGAGGAGTAGTTAGGAGGTCCCAGGCAGGAGGCCTTTCCTTTTCGATCATTTCTGCTTTTGTGCTAGCCTTCTTAAGGCAAAACTTGTTTAACTTATGTCTATACTCAGATACTTTTGCTTTCACTGACTCTTGTGATTTCGAGCTTATGTATTCGAGCCCTCGAGGCCCCTGCCTTGTAATATAAATCTTGTATTTTTTTAATTTGTGTCTAGAGTTGTGTTGTGATATCTTCCCGTGAGTCCCTGATCTTGGTCGTACACATTTGCCTGTATGATTAGTGTACAGTCAAATCGGGGGTGTCACATGTTGGTATCAGAGCCGACTGCCTGTAGGAATCCCCCTTCCAAACTCCTTGGCCGAAGTCGAGTCTAGACATTGCAAAACTTTTACTAACATGGTTGTGTGCCTTATGGGCCCACGTCGCCATTTGGGTGGTATTAGGATCTTTTACTCCTTGATGTATACTCTGGGACTCTAATCTCTCTTCTATTCGGGTTAAATGATTTTACTAAATCTGACTCTAGGTTCTCGTAACTACATCTCCCGGGGAGCCCCTTATCACAGGTGATCGTCTACTGCACCAGAAGATTTTGAAAATGCTCTTCGATCATTCCCGAGACCCTTGTGCCCTCTGCTTGTCAATTCCATACTACCGATATATCCATATGGGTAATGACATACACTTGTTGTTCATACAATTACTCTGAGTTTCTCTTGTTGTTACAAGATGCATCGAATTGCTCTTCGACTTTTAAGAATCCCTTGTACCACTGCCTTGTAGCTCCTTGCCGTAGAAATACCCCTACGGATAATTCCTCGCACTTATCAAGTACCCACTCATTCCCAGTTGTTCTTGTGTTCCGCAAAAGACATCGAAATAATATTTGATCTTTCGAAAATCCTTAACAGCCCGTTGTTCTTGGAATTCTTGCATACTTGCATTCCAGTTAATTCCATTGGTCTAGCAATTTACTTTAAAAACCTTTGTGATTGTCATTCTAATCCTTTTGATTCAACATGTGTGTGAATGCACACAATCATCAGTTGTTCCCTGGAATTTATCCTTCCGATTCAGACATCATTCTGGAGCTGAGCTGGATCTCGACCACTCAAATTGTCATTGATTATACCCCTAAGGCTATTCAACTTATCCATCCCTAATCAGAGCATTGCTTCTGATCCCTTGTCTTGGAATTCATAATTCCTTTGCATTTGAGCTTTGAGTTAGTCAATTGTTTCTATAATCCGATGCACATGCATTCCTTCTTCCTTTGATAGAATACCGATACTCACATCAACTCCGTTGTAGACCACCAGACCTCTTGTTGGACTATTATCCGACAGTGTCCTTCATATTCAAGTAACCTTGTGAGCCTTTCCACGGATATATAAAGCCTTTGGTAAATTGCATCCTCTGCTTTCTCAACCATGCTCTGTTTTCGAGCTGGTGGTATTTACTATTGAAGCTTGTGGTATATGCTTCCACGATACCCTGACGGGTTGAACCTATGCCTTCCTTATTATGTGTGAACTCGAAAGTTTTCATGAGTCATACTCTTCTGTTATTTTGCTAGATAAAATTTCTACACTACAGCTTCGTCAAAAGCGAGAAGTAAAATGAAAGGTTATGCATGGAAGAAGTGGGAGTCGACCTTGACCCTTTGCATTCATGCCCATGGACCCGATGTGAAACTTATCATCGAAGCTTCTTGTACATGATAATAATCCCCTTGTTATAAGTTCATCCTGTATCTATGTTTGGTCCTTTGCAATCATGGTTCCGACCATATCTTCTCATTAATACCATTTATCAGAAAAGTTGAAGTACTTGTCTTGTGCAGATCATTGCACCTGTCCAACCTTTACTTTGATCTACCGTCGAGTATTACACTGTGATATCTTGATAATGTCATGGAATTGCATAACTTCTTATGGGTTCTTCATCAACTGTTATTTCTCACCGATTCCAATTTTTCTAGGTTCTGGGTTGTCGTCAACCGAGAACACCGATATGTGAACCGATTCCGCATTCCGGTTCGATAACCCTAATTGATTTTCGTTGCTTACGAGTTTAATAATCTTTCACGTCATTCCAAGCCTGATCGGCTATACCATTATTGGGCTAATTTTTAACTGTGCTACCTGGTCCTTATCCCCGGAGCACCACTTTCGACAATGAGCTAAGCTTACATCGATTTTCCTCGTCATATCATTTCACCTTGAACAACAAGCTTGATTTCGAGTTTGTGTCGTACTCGTGGTTCCAATAATTTTTCGCTTCATCATTCCGTTGACTTGATGTTATCATCGATCGGTTACATCTTCTTGAAACCTCTTGACAATTTATTTGTGATCATCACCAACATTTTGAGGTCTTCCAAGATATCGATCGAATTCATGGTGAGAAGTACCATCCTTGTCCCTCGATGATTTGTGTTATCACCGACAACATTATTGCTTTCCCTCCAACACAAACTTGTTCATGTTTTGTGTTATACCTGGAGATCCGTGCTATCCCGCAATTATTCTTGTTTACCTTGGAGTATTACCATCTTTTATGTCAAGAATGTCGTGAGAATTTCACCACCTCCTGAGAATTCTTGATACAAGTAAAACTTATCACCATCACCATTCCTTCTGGGTCCTCATGTTGTTCCTAACCGGAATACCGACAAATGAACTATGATGTGTGAATTAAAAACTTCTAGCAACCCTATTGCTTTGAACCAATGTTTAATTGTGTATGTTTTCCTCGAGCATACATCATTATACCATTTTGATTTGACAAATGTTATCTCCTTGTTCACATAATTGGGGAGATCCATCTTTTGAAAATCTCAATGGATTGTCACCGAGTCCATCAGCCATCTCCTCACCCTCTCCATGTTTTAATGATGAACTCTTGTTTTGGAACTCATTTCCATAGTTCATTTCCTTGAGAACCTTACAATGTCATCTCGACAATTTGTGTTGCACCTTTCTTCTCAGGCATCCTGAATCTGAGTTATCCTAACACCAACCAGATCTGAATCTTGGTCAGATATGATGGTTGGAACATATTTCCAAGAGTTATAATATTGGTCTTTATGTGACCCGGTAAGTTGATGTCGTGCCTAGCACACCCGGCCGGAGGCCCTATTGTTATAGATTCCTTTTCAGCAAGGTTATCCATTCTTCCATGAGGAAATTGTAAGACTAATTCTACAAGTTATTCCCGATGGATCCTTTGTGTTTCCAAAGTTTGATCTTCACCTGTTGACCTTGTCAATGCTATCTCGAAGCATGTCTATGGTACTCTGATTTTCAACAAGAATATTTGAAGCCCAATGCTAAATGTTTCCTGATCAATTATCCAAACACCGTTGTATGGGTAATGTCATGAAATCCATCGCCCCTTTACCTAATTGATTCTCTACTTGATGTCCTGTCATGGATGGGAAAGTTATACCCTTGATACTCGGGTATAAACAAAATTTCCTATCCATAGTTCTACTTAATCTGATGATCACCTTTTCCTTTCCATTGATTTGTATAACCTTTCTGGTGATCTATATGATCTAAGCAGTAATGTTCTTCTACTTATGTAAACAGCTAGGTGTACAATCATGTCGGTAAGACCCTATTACTATTGTTGATGACATTCCAGTGACCACCGATGGACGAGAACTTTGCCTATTGGTCCGCCTCGTTCATCGAGCAGGAGAATGGTTCTCTTCGTCCCTCGCCCTTGGTACCCATGTTGTTGCTGACATAACTGACAGGTTATCCTCTACCATGCCTTGCTTACCTGATCGTGCAAATCATCACCGCCTTCCTACTTTTAAAACCACATGGTGGGCCCATAACCCACAATTCCACAAGATTGAAACCTGAATCCCTTGTACACCCCTGTTGCCAAAGTTACTCCTCGCACTAGACTTCGTATGTAATTCACGGGGTCACCTTCCTAGTAATCTATTCTGGTATCAGACACAATACTTATTCTCGTTGCTTTGAACCCCTTTCACTCTTTGTCTCAGACATCGAACGATCGTCTATCCGTTCGAAACTTAATTTTGTACCTTCTTACTTTGCTCTCGATGTGTTTTATTTGTTCAACTCAAGAGATGGTCATGTGCTCATTCACGGGGCAACCCCTAGGTGATTACCCCTTATAACTCCTATCGTTGTCAAGCTGCCCCTTACCTATTCGTAAGTACGATGGAATTCCTGAAGAAAGGATGTCGACTTCATCATGATGACATGAAGTAGAGAAAATGGAGGCATCAACATAATGGATCGACCTCTTCGAGAAGAGCAACCAAGACCAAGGAGATTCGTTAGAATTCCGTAACCAGATCTTCCCCCCTTACCCCACCTCTTAAAATCTCGGGACGAGATTTCTTGTAGTGGAGGAGAATTGTGACACCTGGATAATTAAGCTACAGTAATTCCGCGTTAATGATGCCACATCATCACAATTACTGTTGCTAGTCTCACTGTGTTTCAAGCGCTAATCAAATTCAAATTAAATAAAAGGCAAACAACAAAAGTTTCCAAACTTTCAAACTAAAATGTTCTAAAGGTGCCAGATAATGCATAGGTAATTGTGGGGGAGAAACCAAACTTTGATAAAATGTTTAAGGGCTCTAAAATAATTGAATAGTAGTGAAAACAATTAAACAAATGCCTATGGGATTTTATAAAATATTAAAATGTTTTATTATGGGTTAAGAATTAATCTGACAGTAGTTTGTTTATAAATACAAATTTAGGTACTACTGATAATTTTTATAAAACTAAAAATAAAGAAACTAGAAATAAAATAGAAAGGAAAATAAATAAAAGAAAAAGAAAATACAAAAACAGAAAACAAAACAAAAAAGGGGAAAAGGAAAAAGCCCCCCTGGCCAACTGGGCCAGACGGCCCAGCTCACAACCAGGCCGCCCCAGCCGACCACTCCCCCAACTCACCCATAACCCCCCACCGACACCCACTCCCCCCCACTCGCTCTCTCTCCCTTCCCCCGATCTGGATCGAGATCGGGGGCACGACCTTCACGCGCCCGGCGCCGCCGTCGCCCGTCGTCACCGCAACCTCGCCGGCCAGACTCTTCCTCCCCGCCAGTCTGCCTCCTCCACGTCGCCGTCGTCCTCGAACACCACCCCGACCCCTGCTGCCCATTTCCCTACCGGCTCCGTGAGCTCCCTCCCTTTGCCCCCTACGCTGCTGCTCATTGCCTGCAACGCTCGCCCGTAACCCGTGCACTCGCTAAGTGCCCCCTGTGCCTATGACAAGGGGCCCCACGCTCAGAGAACGACTAACAAAAAAGAATTAAAAATAATAAAAATATTAATTAATTAATTAACTTAATTAATTGTGTTTAATTAACCTAATTAATTAACTAACTTAACTAATCTTTTAATTAAACGAATTAAATTGGTTAATTAGTTAATAGGCAATGACGTGTGGAACCCACACGTCAGTTTGACCGGTCAATGGTCATAGTTGACCGCTGACGTCATGCTGACATCGTGCTGACGTCATAATTGTATTTTCTAAATTAATTAATTCTATTAATCCTATAAATGATTTAAATCTTTAAAAAATTAATATAAAATAAACCATAGCTCGGATGGGAAAACTTTGTACATGAAAGTTGCTTAGAACGACGAGACGAATCCGACTACGCAGCCCATTCATACGCCACCCATTGCTAGCACAGCGAACACACAACTTTCCCCCTCCATTTTATTTGTCCGAAAATGCCAAACACTGGGAACACGTTCCCGGATGTTTCCCCCCTTCGCTTGTAGCACCTAGTACTGCGTTAGGTCACCGTGTATTGCCTTGTTATGTTTTGTGACGCCGTGTTTGCTTCATATTTACTGTTTCTTCCCCCTCTTATTCTCCGGTAGACTACGAGACTGACGCTGCTGCTGCCCCGGTCGACTACGTTGTTGACGACCCCTCTTTCTTGCCAGAGCAACCAGGCAAGCCCCCCCCTAATCACCAGATATCGCCTATTCTTGTCTCTACTGCTTGCATTAGACTAGTGTAGCATGTTACTACTTTCCCTTAATCCTATCCTCATGCATAGCCTGTCATTGTTGCTATAGTTATTGATACCTTACATGCAATCCTAAGTGCTTAGTATAGGATGCTAGTTTATCATCAGTGGCCCTACATTCTTGTCTGTCTGCCATGCTATACTATCGGGCCATGATCACTCGGGAAGTGATAACGGGTATATACTTATACATAATATATGATACTTGTGGTGACTAAAGTCAGGTCGGCTCGTAGAGTACCCAAGAGTGATTCACGGATTGGCTCCAAAAGGACGTTTGTCCCGACGGCCCTCTGAGTGGATCTTTGTAGCGGAGCAACAGGGTAGGTTGAGACCACCTAGGAGAGAGGTAGGCCTAGCCCTGGTCGGCATCGCGGTTATTTCAAAATAACATGCTTAACGAGATCTGGGTATTTGATGCGTGTCTGGCCATTGGCCTATACGCACTAACCAACTACGCGGGAACAGTTATGGGCACTCGACGTTGTGGTATCAGCCGAAGCCTTCTTGACGTTAGTGACTGAGCGGCGCGCGTCGGGTTAGACTGGAACGCCTGCTCTTGTATAAGGGAGGCTAGGTCTGCTCGCCGGCCGCGTACGCAACGTGCAGATGTGCAATGGGCGATGGGCCTAGACCCCTACGCCATAGGATTTAGACCGGCATGCTGACCTCTCTGTTGTGCCTAGGTAGGGCTGCGACGTGTTGATCTTCCTTGGCTGGGCATGACCCAGGAAAGTGTGTCCGGACAAAGGGGATCAAGCGTGTTGGGAAATGTGGTGTACCCATGCAGGGAAGTTGATCTATTCGAATAGTCGTGTCCCTCGGTAATAGGACGACCCGGAGTTGTACCTTGACCTTATGACAACTAGAACCAGATACTTAATAAAACACACCCTTCCAAGTACCAGATACAACCAGTGATCTCTCTCTCACAGGGCGACAAGGGGAGGATCCCCGGGTAGGATTATGCTGTGCGATAATACTTGGTGAACTTACCATCTACTCTCTTCTACTTGCTGCCAGATGGAGGTCGCCAGAAGCTTAGTCTTCGATAGGACTAGCTATCCCCCTCTTATTCAGGCATTCTGCAGTTCAGTCCACATATGCTATCCCTTTTCCATTTGCTACCAATGCATACATATGTAGTGTAGCTCCTTGCTTGCGAGTACTTTGGATGAGTACTCACGGTTGCTTTGCTCCCCCTTTTCCCCCTTTTTATACCCGATTATTGCGACCAGATGATGGAGTCCAGGAGCTAGAGGATTCCGAGGATGATTCTACATGGAGTTCGGCTTCGAGGAGTAGTTAGGAGGTCCCGGGAAGGAGGCCTTGCCTTTTTGATCGTTTCTACTTTTGTGCTAGCCTCCTTAAGGCAAAACTTGTTTAACTTATGTCTGTACTTAGATACCTTTGCTTCCGCTGACTCTTGTGATTTCGAGCTTATGTATTCGAGCCCTCGAGGCCCCTGGCTTGTAATATAAAGCTTGTATTTTTTAATTTGTGTCTAGAGTTGTGTTGTGATATCTTCCCGTGAGTCCCTGATCTTGGTCGTACACATTTGCGTGTATGATTAGTGTATGGTCAAATCGGGGGCGTCACAACAACGTATGTTGTTATGCGGTTTGACCGATAAAGATCTTCATAGAATACGTAGGAGCCAATATGAGCATCCAGGTTCCGCTATTGGTTATTGACCGGAGACATATCTCAGTCATGTCTACATAGTTCTCGAACCCGTAGGGTCTGCATGCTTAACGTTTTGTGACGATTTATATTATGAGTTATGTGATTTGATGACCGAAGTTTTTTCGGAGTCTCGGATAAGTTCAGGGACATGACGAAGAGTCTCGAAATGATTGAGCCATAAAGATCGATATATTGGAAGGCTATATTCGGACATCACAAAGGTTCCAAGTGATCCGGGTATTTTTCGGAGTACCAGGGGAGTTACGGGAATACGGGAGTACAAATGGGCCTTAGTGGGCTTTAAGGGAAAAAGAGGAGAAGCCACGAGGGCTGGCCACGCCCCCCCATGGGCCTAGTCCGAATTGGACTAGGGGAGGGGCTGTGTCCCCTCTTTCCTTCTCCTCCCCTCTGCTTCATTCCCCTCCGAATAGGACTAGGAAAGGAGTAATCCTACTCCTACTGGGAGGAGGATTCCTCCCCCCTTTTGGCGTGCCTAGAGAGGCCGGTCGGCCTCCCCTCTATCCTTTATATATGTGGGGAAGGGGGCACCCTAGAGGACACACAAGTTGATCAGTTGATCTTTTAGCCATGTGCGGTGCCCCCCTCCACCATAATCCACCTTGGTCATATAGTAGCGGTGCTTAGGCGAAGCCTGCGTCGGTAGCATCATCATCACCGTCATCACGCCATCGTGCTGACGGAACACTTCCTCAAAGCTCTGCTAGATCGGAGTTCATAGGACGTCACCAAGATGAACGTGTGCTGAACTCGGAGGTGCCGTACGTTCGGTACTTGGATCGGTCAGGTTGTGAGGACGTACGACTACATCAACCGCGTTCTCATAACGCTTCTGCTTACGGTCTACGAGGGTAGGTACACGATACTTTCCCCTCTCGTTGCTATGCATCACCATGATCTTCTGTGTGCGTAGGAATTTTTTTGAAATTACTACGTTCCCCAACAGAAGCTACTTTTCGGCCTTCTTATGGCCTCGAGAAAGCGGCATCACTATTTCCAAGTGCATGAGATCACCGTCGTCACCCGCGTCCCTTTGCAACGAATCTTGCACAATCCGGATGCCACTGGGAGGATCGTGGAGTGGGCGTTGGAACTGTCAAGCTTAGGCCTCAAATTTGAAAGCACTTCAACAATCAAGAGCCGAGCCTTGGCAGAGTTCATAGCGGAATGGACCTCGATGCCAGATGAAGAAGTTCGAGAGACCGCCCTTCCCGGCAAGGAGACGCGCCATGATTGGATCATGTACTTTGATGGAGCTTTCTCGCTGCAAGGTGCTGGTGCGAGCGTGATGCTCGTCGCACCCACCAAAGAGCGCCTCAAGTATGTAGTCTAGATGCACTTTCCCCGGGAAAAGTCAATGAACAACATGGCGGAGTATGAGGGATTGCTTGCCGGTCTCAGGATCGCGGCAGACATCGGAATCAGGAAGCTCATCATCAGAGGTGATTCGCAGCTAGTCGTCAAGCAAGTCAACAAGGATTACCAGAGCCCGTTGATGGAGGCTTATGTGGATGAGGTGAGGAAGTTGGAAGAGCATTTTGATGGTCTGCAAGCAGAGCATGTTCCCCGAGCGGAGAACAGCATCGCCGACGACTTGTCGAAACGTGTTGCCCTCAAGTTACCTGTGGAACCAGGTACCTTTGTGCTTCAATTAACCTAGCCATTCGTTGAGTCATCAGCAGGACAGAACAAACGAAGGAAGGCAGGCCCTGACAAGTACTTTCCCGCTAAACTCCCAGGAGCCGTCGGCAAGGACGTTGTCGGGTGCCCCAAGCTTGCCGGGGATCAGCAACCTCCGGCGGGCCCCAAGCCCCAACCGTAGAGGCAACTGCCCCTATGGCCGAAGATGAGCCTTTAGTCCTTGTTGTCGAGCCTCAGGCTCCAGCATGAGCGCGGCACACCATCCGTTTCCTCCAAACAGGGGAACTCCTTGAGGAACAGGAAGAGGCAGATAAAGTAGCCCGTCGGTCCCGCATGTACCAGTTTGTGGAAGATGCCCTATACAGAAGGAGATCGAACGGCGTGAAACTGAAGTGCATTCCTCAGGAGGACGGACTAAAGCTGTTGGCAGAGATACATGGAGGCATGTGTGGCTCTCACATAGGGTCAAGAGCTCTTGCCGGCAAAGCATTCCGGCAAGGTTTCTTCTGGCCGACCGCTCTCCAGGATGCGACTGCTCTAGTAACCAAGTGTGAAGCGTGCCAGTTCCATTCAAAGAAGCTTCATCAGCCAGCCCAAGCCCTTCAAACAATCCCTCTTTCCTGGCCCTTTTCAGTCTGGGGGCTCGACATACTGGGCCCCTTTCCCCGTGCTGTCGGGGGCTTTGAGTACTTGTACATCGCAATCGACAAGTTCACAAAGTGGCCGGAAGTGGAAGTGGTGAGAAAGGTGACATCACAATCAGCGTTCAAGTTCTTCAAGGGACTAGTTTACCGTTTCAGTGTGACAAATAGAGTCATCACCGACTACGGCACACAGTTCACGAGTCGCAACTTCATGTAGTACATTCAAGACCTCGGCGGCAAGGTTTGTTTTGCTTCTGTTGCTCATCCCAGAAGCAACGGCCAGGCTGAGAGGGCGAATGCAGAAGTGCTGCGGGGCCTCAAAACCAGAACTTTTGACAGGCTGCACAAGTGGGGAAGGCCCTGGATTGATGAGTTGCCAACGGTTCTTCGGTCGATCAGAACGACACCAAATCGAGCCACTGACTAGACACCCTTTGCCCTGGTATACGGGGCAGAAGCAGATCTCCCCACGGAACTCATATATGGGTCACCTCAAGTGCTCGCTTACGATGAGCTTGAGCAAGAGGAGTTGCGCCAAGAAGATGTGATGCTCCTTGAGGAAGATCGTCTTCAGGCTGCTGTGCGAGCCGCTCGTTACCAGCAAGCCTTGCGCCGCTACCATAGCCGCAAGGTTCACGCCCGAAGCCTTGAGGAAGGCGACCTTGTTCGTCGGTGGATCCAATCCGCCAAGAATTCAAACAAGTTGACGCCAAAGTGGGAAGGCCCTTATCGGGTAATACAAGTCACCAGGCCCGGCGTAGTCCGCCTGGAGACCGAGGATGGCATTCCGGTGAGCAATTCCTGGAACATCGAACATCTTCGCAAGTTTTACCCCTAAGGCGCGGTTGCCGGGAGCCCTGGCAACCCCCTTTTTGTACTATACTTACTGGCAAGGCATGTAACCCTATGTACAAAGACAGGCGCAGACCCTGCACGCAGTCAGGGAAAGAAACCCTTAGTATGTACAGTTTCCTGTTGATTTCCATGATTATATGTATACGTATATGCATGCTTCTCCAGGGTATTGTACTACTTTTTGATTCCGACGAATATTAACAGACTGCCAAGGGTCCATGCTCTTGCCCTCTTTTCCTTCCAGCCATGGCAAGGACGCTCGATCCCGCCAAGGACCCGGCTCCGGTAAGAAGTTGAGAAGACCGCCCGGCACGACGATCCCCGGTAAACCAAATAGATAAAGTTTACCTCTTGCCCATCCATTCGTAACCTGTGACTTGTGCATTAGAAAACCTCGCCACTCTCTTTTGAAAAAATCAGGTACTCCCATTCCCGACCCGAACGTTGTTTCGGTCGGAGTGACCGTAGTAGCCCTTGCTAAAAGGAGATGGATGGGGGGATGGACCCTTTGTTTGTAACCCAACAGATGTGATTCTACGGCAGGCGCAGAGGGCACCGGCAGGACGGCTTGCCAAGAGAACTCGTTTATTTGCGTTAAAGAGGCATTTTGCCTCTACACGAGCATATCCATGCACGGGTTCCCGGCAAGGCTAGTTTTTTCATTAACATGCTGATACCAGTACAGATGTTGCAGAACATAAGCATGGGCTCAAGAGATTACATTACTTAGAAATTAAAATTCGGCAAATGCCTACAAGATTTAAAAGAAAAGATAAGGTGCCTGTAATCCTTTTCTTGTCCCTCTCCTCAGGAAGCGGATCGGGATAGCAGGAGGGCAAAAGGAGTGCTTAGGCGAGGTACGAGCAGTAGAAGACACCAAGAGTATGTCCCGGCGGCCAACCAGAAGAGGACTGGTGATGACGATGCCGGGGAAGAAGCCGGAAGATGAGGCAGCGGGCCAGCAATACGAGACGAAGGCGTCGATGCCATCGCACTCTGACTTGACGGCCCGCCACCCACCTTCTTCGTCTTCTCCGGCCTTCCAGCACCAGCCGCCAGAAGCGAAGACCCCAAGAAGTTCAAGGAGCTGGCTCGAGGAGTCACCGCCAAGAACTACCCCCCGGCAAATCACTCTGCCAGGGAGAAGGCCAGGTGCAGATGGTCCTGCTGCCGGCATCATCTAGGGACGGGGCGTCCGACGTCTAGTCGGACCCGTCCCCGTCGTCCTCCCCACCGATCCCCTCCTCATCGCCGTCGCTCGAGGAGGAGCTCTCGTCATCAGTCGAGCTCTCCGCGCAGCACCCTAACATGTTTCCTGAGTGCCCGAAGACCTTGATGGAGAGCAGGTCGCTCTCCACTAATTTGAAGTGGAGAACGTGCCTCTTCATCAAGCAGTGGGCGTGTGCGAAGGTTTTACAATCCCGACGAAGAAGCATTACATGAGGGACGGGGAACCTTGTGTTAGCCCATATGTCACCATTGCAACACCCATTCATGTGAAGCCTCAGCCTCGGCGGCTGGTCAATCTCCAGCACCCTTGCAAACGCCTCGGTGAGGCGAAGGAGGCTACGCGGCGGCTCGTGCAACTGCAAGATGAACTCCAGCGCTGTGTCCCAGACATGTCCGCTTGACGAAGTAGGAGGGATGGTGGTGGAGATGGTGATGTCGCAGGTGTCCCCCTTCCGCGACCACCTCTGCCTCGACTGCCTCGCTGACCGCGCCCCCGTCCGGCACCTCCACCTTGGGTGTCTAGCTCTTCCTTAACCGCCGTGGCTCTCTGACGAGAGGAAGATCTAGTCGCCTCCGTAGAAGGACGGATGCGGCCGCGCCCTCTCGGCATGGTGGTGGATGGAGAATGGAGGCGATGCGAGGGGATGCCTCTCCTCCTCCTCTCGAGTCCCCTTTTTATAGCCAAGAAGGGAAGGCCAGAGGCTGGCTCTACGCATCTGAAGAGCCCTTTCAAGTCCGGCTCATTAAGTTGGCGACGAGTGAGGTCGTCGACCGCCCTCCCCACGCCAATCAAAGGCGCATGGGTATCGACCATGGCGCACCTTCCCATATCCCGTGCGTCTGTCACCTACCCCACGCCATGCATGCGGTGTACGTGGCAAAAAAGACGGGCGTGGTGGGAAACGTGGAACGGCGGTTCTAAGGTTGAGAGAGGCGAGGAGAGTAAATGAGCAGTAGACCTACAGTTTTCCCTTTTTTATGGGGAAGACGCGGGCCGCCTCTTTACTATTCCATGCACGACCCCCACGTCACGCACTCAATGCGGGCCGTGGGGAAGCACAACTAGCGAAGGGATTACTGTGGTTAAAACTCTGCCACGCGTGCCCGTGCACCATTCTGGGCATGGCCCAACAACGCCTTGCGCTTATATGTGGCCCGGGCCCAGGGGCTCCTGTCGGTGTACAAAAGTAGGGCCCTTTCTGTACTCCTCTACTTGTGCACTGGCAATCGTAGCCACACATGCAGCTGGGCTTGGCGGGGTAAAATAAGGAAAGATGGAAGACTGCCGAGGTAGCACTCAAGCCAGAAGCATGAAGAGCAAAGAGAGAAGATGGACTTCCCCTGGAAAGACCCTTGCCGGGACGACCTACATGGCCCCGGCAAGAGCCTTGTCGGGAAAATTTTCCCAACACCAGCAAGACCGCCACCCTTAAGCCTGAGAGTTGGTGACGCCATCGAAAACGTCAAGACCAAGGCTCGGGAGTGCTTGCATGGTGTCATGCAGATCTTTGTGAAGTCCAAAGGCCTGCAAGCCTAGATGAGAACTAGAAGATGAAGACCCCCGGCAAGACCCTTGATGGGGATGCTCACAAGCCCCCTGGCAAGACCCTTGCTAGGTACGCCCACGAGATCCCGAAAAGGCCCTTGCCGGGGGCATCTGCTGGGCCGAGGCCAGGCCCACACTTGCCAGAGTTTCACTGCCCCGGGCCCGTTCTGACGTGGCGGCCCGCCCGCCAACTAGGTGAACGCCTACGTGACAGCATGCAGCTTCTAGGCCAACCAGCCAAGCACCTGCGTGGTGGCATGCAGATCTTCAAGAAGACCCTGCCACCGCACCAGCACAGCAGCCAGCCAGCCAGCATGGTGCTGCAAGCCTCGTCAGCTTGGACGCGCGTCAGAGCGAGGCGACGACGGACGGGATGAGCTTCTTTGCCGTCCCCGATAAAGCAAGAGGGCACGTCGGTAGCGCATTAAATGCGTTTGTCCTACGGTGCCAGGCGATAGACTTGTACACTGTACGTACTTTCCACCTCCTGTGCGCCATTGTGGCAACCCCTTTTGACATATAAAGGGAGGCCCGAGGCGTACCGAGGAAGGATTCAGACTTTTTGGACTAGGCATGCACCGCAACTAGTTCAAGAGCTCAAGAACACTAAATACACAAAAAGCAGGACTAGGGTTTTACACATCGTTTGTGGCCCGAACCTGGGTAAAAATCCCCCTGTGTTGATCTTCTAGACCCGCTTTTTGTGCAGCCCCACACCCCGCCAACCGTAGAAGGGACTCCCTGAGGTATCCCATAGGTGTCGTTCCTGAACCCCAACAGTCGGTCTACTAATCTTGGACGTGATGCCTATATAATGATCATTGCCTGGATATCATCATGATTATTTGAAGTTCTATCAATTTCCCAACAGTAATTTGTTTACCCACCGTTTGCTATTTTTTTTCGAGAGAAGCCACTAGTGAAAACTATGGCGCCTGGGTTTCTTGTTTAATATATTTGCCTTTGCGATCTATTTTCTTTTGCTTTTATTTTCATATATATTAAACCAAAAATACAAAAATACCTTGCTGCACTTTATTTTATTTGGCGTTCGATCTATCAATCTATTACAACTTTCTCCCGTCCGCTTGCCAATTTTTGGCGTCGTTACCCGAAAGGGATTGACAACCCCTTTAACACGTCGGGTTGCGAGTATTTGATATTTGTGTGCAGGTGTTGTTTACATAGTGTTGCTTGGTTCTCCTACTGGTTCGATAACATTGGTCTCATCACTGAGGGAAATACCTACCGTCGCTATGCTGCATCATCCCTTCCTCTTTGGGGAAATACCGACGTAGTTCTAGCAGACATCAAAAGGAATTTCTGGCGCCGTTGCCGGGAAGGCATCATAAACATCTACTAGGTTCCTAATCACAAATCTCATCTCCTCATAATTTACATTATTTTGACATTTTCCTCTCATTTTCCTCTCCCCCACTTCACAAAAAATTGCCGTTTTATTCGCCCTCTTTTTTGTTCGCCGTTTTTTGCCGGATCTATTTTGTGTGTGTTCTTGTTTGCGTAGCAATGATGCCTCAAAGAAAATATTATGATGTTCCTTACCCCAATATTTTGCTTGAAATTGAGAAAGGTACTAAGGAATATATGACTACACAATTTGAGCATAACAAGTATTTTACCGAAGAACTTAAGGAGCACTCCATTGTGCTAGATGCTATAACAAACAACTTGATGACATTAGTAGAGAAGTTTGCAATCTCCAATCTAAGTATGATTTTTCTGAAAGTTTGCTAGGGAAAATATCCGATGCACAAGCTACCTTAGTAAATCAAATGTCCGCTAAACCAATCTCGTTAGAAGATAAAAGTGATGAAGATCTTAAAATGATTGGTGTTTCTTCTATTGATTCCTTGTTTAGTGAAGTTAAGATTGATGATAAAGGGAGTGGAGAAGGTCAACTTTAGCTAGAAGGCGTCCCAATAATTCGAAGGGTGAAAATCTTGTTGAGAAAATTGATAAAAGTGGGTTTGAACAGGTCAAAATTTTTAACTAGTGATGTACCCACTCTTTTAGATTTCAAAGACTTTAATTATGATAGTTGCTCTTTGATTGATTGTATTTCTTTTTTGCAATCCATGATAAATTCACCCCATGCTTATGAACAAAATATAGCTTTTACTATACATATTGTTGATGCTATGATGAAAGCTTTAGAAGAAAGTTGGAATTAGAAGTTTCAATTCCTAGAAAATTACATGATGAGTGGGAACCTACTATCAAAGTCAAGATTAAAAATTATGAGTGTTTTGCGTTGTGTGACTTGGGTGCTAGTGTTTCTACAATTCCGAAATCTTTATGTGATGTGCTTGGTCTTACCGATATTGAAGAATGCTCTTTGAATTTGCACTTGGAGGATCTACTATTAAAAAGACTATGGGAATAATTAATGATGTTCTTATTCTTGAAAATAGGAATTATGTGCCCATAGATTTTATTGTTCTTGATATTGATTGCAATCCGCCTTGTACAATTATTCTTGGTAGACCGTTTTGACGCACTATTGGTGCCGTGATTGATATGAAAGAAGGCAATATTAAGTTCCAATTTCCACTAAGGAAGGGTATGGAACACTTCCCTGGAACAAGAATTAGGCCACCATGTGAATCAATCATGAGGGCATCTTATGGATCTAGAAACAAAGATGAAAAAACTTAGATGCTTGCTTTATGCCTAGCTAGGGGCGTGAAACAATAGCGCTTGTTGGGAGGCAACCCAATGAATACAATTTTTTTGCTTTCTGTTCTTGAGTGTTTGAACAATTATGCTACAATTATGACTTTTTTGTGTTTTACTTGGTGTTTGTGCCAAGTAAAGCCTTTAGGATCTTCTTGGGTGATAGTTGTTTGATCTTGCTGAAAAAACAGAAACTTTCGCGCCCACGAAAATAATTCTCATTTTTAACAGAAGCGTGATAAAATACCAATTGGTTTTTCCATAATATCAATATACAAATTTCTCAGGTCTTCCTAATGTTTCAGAATTTTTGGAGTTACAAAAGTATTTGAAATATTCAGATTGCTACAGACTGTTCTGTTTTTGATAGATTCTGTTTTCTTTGCGTTGTGTACTTGTTTTGATGATTCTATGGTTTTCTTTGATGAGTTTTTGCCATAGACAAGTTGGAATACAACAGATATAATGCAAGAATAAAATATGAATTTGTTTGATATGGTACTTATAGTAGTGATTTTCTTTCTTATACTAACGGATCTCACGAAGGTTTTGTTGAGTTTTGTGTGATTGAAGTTTTCAAGTTTTGGGTGATGTTACGATGGATGAAGGAATAAGGAGTAAGATGAGCCTAAGCTTGGGGGTGCCCATGGCATCCCAAGCTATTATCCAAAGATAAACAAGCAACTAAGCTTGGGGATGCCCCGAGTGGCATCCCCTCTTTCTTCTAACGACCATTGGTATTTTACTCGAAGCTATATTTTTATTCGTCACATACTATGAGTTTTGCTTGGAGCATCTTGTATGATATGAGTCTTTGCTTGTTTTGCTTTGTGTTCTTAGTCTTGATCCCTTGCTGGACACACCTATTTGAGAGAGCCAAAATTATACCATGACTTGTTAGAATTGCTCTCTATGCGTCACTTAAATCTTTATGAGCTATGGAACTGCTCTAGTGCTTCACTTATATCTTTTTGAGCACGGTGTGCTTTAGTATTTTTGAACAAATGCTCTCTCGCTTCACTTAGATTTATTTGAGAGTTAGTAATTTTTTTTAAGAAATTCTCTCTTGCTTCACTTAAATTAATTGGAGAGAAATAAATATGATGCTCATGATCTTCACTTATATTTGTTTGAGCTTATCAAAAGAAACACATGAAAATTAGTCCCAAAGTGATAGATACCCAAGAAGGATATAATAA
This sequence comes from Triticum urartu, assembly GCF_003073215.2. Taxonomy (NCBI): domain Eukaryota; kingdom Viridiplantae; phylum Streptophyta; class Magnoliopsida; order Poales; family Poaceae; genus Triticum; species Triticum urartu. The sequence goes on along the minus strand of NC_053027.1, from coordinate 337,666,942 downwards.
AAACTTTCACGAAGATCATTGGACAAAATAAACTTGATTCCTTGTAATAGTTTTGAGATATGATGATGTGATATGTGAGTTATGTTGATGAGTAATTATGCTTTAGTAAGAGTATTGGTGTTAAGGTCTATGATTCCCTATACAAGCACGGAAGTCTATAGTTATGCAATGAAATTACATCCTACTTGTGGTGCATTATTCGGTGTTAATTATGCTCAATACTCGCTTATGAGATTTTTCATTTCTTGGTTGGTTGCTTCTCAATCTTTTGCTAGCCTTCATTTTGCACTAAGTATGATTTCTACTTGTGCATCCAAAATCCTTTAAACTAGTTTTGCCACATAAGTCCACTATATCTACCTATATGTGGTATTCTTTTGTCGTTCTAAGCAAATTCGTATGTGCCATCTCTAATTTTCAAAATAAGCTTCTCTTTTGTGTGTTCGTACCTCTCGCGAGGCAGTGAGGGGTGGCTAATATTGTCCATGCTAGATGTGTTATTCTCACGATGAGTGTTTATTCACTTGTCATTGCACGAGAGTAAGCACTACAAAAAAAGACACATCCGTGACATTTTGGGCTGAACGAATTTTTTTCATGTCATGCTTATGACACTTCTATGACGATAATTGTGACAAAACCCGGTATCATCATAGATGTGGTGGGTCCTACTTCTATGACAAAAAATCATGTCAGAATATGGGCTTTTCGTCCTGGGCGGGCCGGAGACACAGCTGCATGACATTCCTTGGGCTATCCAAGACAGAAAAAATTGCGGTAGAAGCGAGGGCGAGGGAAATATCGGGGAGTTCCCAGTTACGGTGGGTGGTCGGGGCTGAGCGATGCACAGAGGTTTGCGCGTTTCTCTCGTACATGTACGCACGTGTATGCGAGGCGTTGTGCTCTAACTGAACCCAGGTGAGGCGTTGGGCTCTAACTGAACCTGAGCGATTGCACTAGCTATGTTACTGAACCCCGATCAATCCCTTGCTGTTAACTGAACCCGAGTGATTCCTTCGCTACTTCTACTAACTGAAGTCGGTCGATGCTGCCTCTTGATGAACAGTGAACATTGTTGGGGGGTGTTGGATGAACAGTTCCCGGCGGGGGGTTGATGAACAGGACCCCATGGTAGTAGAGGCCATTGCCGCTGGATGAACAGGACGCCGTGGAGGGCTGGATGAACAGGATGACCCCATGGAGGGCTGGTTGAACAGTAGCCGGTGGAGGGCTAGATGAACAGTAGCCCGTGGAGGGGTGGTTGAACGGGACCCCGTGGAGAGGGCTGGTTGAATAGTAGCCGGTGGAGGAGCGGTGGAGGCTAGATGAACAGGAGCCCGTGGATGAACAGTCACAGGTGGAGGCTGGAGCAGGTCGACGGTGGATGAACAGTAGGCCGTGGAGGCAGTCAGCGGTGGAGATGAACAGTATCCCATGGAGTCCCATTTTTTGGTACGCCACACCCCTCCCGATGAACATGACCCCCGTTTTGACCGTAGCGCTCCCACACAAGTCCATTTCCTCCGTTTTGCGGTACGTCACACCCCTCCCGATCAACAGGACCCCGTTTCGACCGTAGGAGGTCCAAAAGAAGTTTGTTTCCTCCGTTTTGCGGTATGCTAGACCCCTCCCGGTGAACAGGATCCCGTTTCGACCGTGACCGGTCGAACACAAGAACGTTTCCTCCGTTCTGCGGTACACCAGGCCTTGTTTCAATCGGTTGTTCCGTCCAAGCCGGTTGGCTCCCGATGAACACGATGACGACGCAGTTTCTCCGTTCCGACCCAGCCATGTACACGAGCCCTGGCCGTACGTATGCGCGAGTAGGCGGTCGAGACCCCGCCTGTATGTACGTACGCGACCATATTTACTTTCTTGCACCCTGGTTGTACGTACATGTACACGATATTAATGGGACTGCATGACATGCTATGTGCGTGCCTATACTATGACACATGCCTTTCCTTACACGGCCATGGTTCATCGCTGCAGTCTGCAGACAAACCGATCGTATGTACGTACACGTTCATGACCAGAATGACAACGCTACATACGCTTCGACCCGGTGGGTCCCGACTATCACGCACTTCCTTGCGTGCGAAGATGTAGCTGGTGGGTCCCAGCAGTCGGGGGGGGGGGGACATTTTTTTTGCGAAATATGGTGGCCCGTCCGGTGGGTCCCTGCTGTCAGGTGGAGGAATCATTATTTTCTGTGTAATAAGGAGGAACTTCCTTGTTCCGGCCGTGGACCCAGCTGTCAGCCTCTCCACATACAATACTCTTCTGATGGAAGTCGTTCCATGACCACATTGACCATAACGCGCCGAGAGCACCAAGGCGGTGGACGACAGCGAGGCCTAGGAAGGGGACGACGCGGAGCCGGGGAAGACGCGGCAGTGGATGCCCACACGGAGAGGAGTACGAGGGTTCACTGGTTCGGCTACGGTGTGAGGCTGCCGTTGCCGCAGAATAACTGGGGGTGTGGGTGAGTAGAGGGATGGCCTGGCCAGCAATGGGAGTAGTAGGGGGCAGTGAGGCCTCCGCGGCATCACAGCCGACCACGGGTGGCAGGAGCACGCGACACGACCGGCGCTGGTTTGGGTGGTTGGAGCAAGAAGACCAGAGGTTGAAGAAGCACTACAGTCATTGGATGGACATCGTACGGTACTAGAGCTAGAATCGTTCATATTTACTAAGTAGACAAAGCCCTTCATCCCCGACCAACTTAGTAGTCCCACAAGTCAGCCTCCCACTATGGTGGGTCCCAGCTAGCAAGGGGAGTATTCATTTTTTGTGCGTAATAAGGAGACACTTCCTTGCGTGTGAAGATATAGCTGGTGGGTCCGACCCTTTAGGGGGGGGTTGTTTTTTTCGTGAAATACAGAGGCCCTTCCGGTGGGTCCCAGCTGTCAGGTGGAGGAATCATTATTTTGCACGTAAGAAGGAGGCATTTCCCTGCGTGCGGCCATGGACCCAGCTGTCAGCCTCTCCACGTACAGTCCACTTCTGATGGATATCGTTCGTTGACCACATTGACCACGCCGCACCGAGAGCACCAGGGCGGTGGACGACGGCGAGGCCTAGGAAGGGAACGACACAGAGCCAGGGAAGACTCGATAGTTGTTTCCCACGCGGAGGGGAGTATGAGGGTTTACTGGTTCGTCTACTGTCGCCGGAGAATAACAAAAGGTGTGGACGAGTAGAGGGATGCGTAGGCCAGCGATGGGAGTATGGTGGGGCGGTGAGGCCTGCATGGGCACCATATTGTGGCCACCGTTAAAAATTATACGAAATTTTTCATATTTCGGTGCGGTCCGAACTGTTTTTAATCCGAAATTTCAACTCACATTCAAACTGATTTAAAAAATAAATGTATGTCAATATAAAATCCAAAAAATGTCCGCACATAAAAATCAATGGAATTAAAAATCTTGAAATGAAAAAAAAGAAATTTGAAACTAATTGCTGGTTTGATGTGTTTTAAAAATGTACAACCCATTTCTCATTACCGATAAGCCATTTTCTGGGCCAGCCGAATGAAGCTCTCCTCGTCTTGAAAGATTTGCAGCCCAATAGGCCTGACAAAGCGACTTACTTGACAAAGCACAACAATACTGGGCTAGCCATTGTAAGAAATAAAAAGAACTACTGGGCTGGTCTTGTGGTAAACATAAAATTAAAGGTTGTCTAGACAGGCCAGAGTGCCCTGCACAGCCCAGTTGACACCCTGCTTCCGTCTAAAAAAAATAACTAGGCGAGCTGCTAGGTCCCTGGTGTCAACCGCTCGTTGTGCAATTCTCTCATTTATTGACTATGTTGACAATGGCATGGGACCCAGATGTCAGAAATCCATTAGGAGGAGCCGTTTTTTATTGGCTTGAAATAAGGAGGCACTTGCTTGCATACTGCCATGACCTTGGTGGGTCCCTGCTGTCATCCTCTCCATGTACAACCATCTCCTGATTGTGTACGCGTCAACCTGGTAGGCCCACAACTTAGCCTCGAAACCCGTGGCGGACAAGTACAACCCATTTAAAAAATAACAGCCCATTCCATACGTTTAAACGGAAAGTTCAACATCCAGAGGAAAGTAACAGGTCTGATCCAGATATAGAGTACTGAACTTCCACGTTGACAACCATCATAGCCAAGTTAACTATCTACTCCCACTACTCTAGTAGTGTACAAGTACTAACTTACTCTTAGCTAACTAGACGATGCCGGCCGCCATCTGCGATACACGCTAAACACCGGCACCGGCATCCTCCGCCTCGCCTCAGACTTGCCAGAGGTGCGATAGGGCGTGTTGCTCATGCGTGTTGGCCCTTTCCATGCCGGCATGGTCCACTGAAGCTTCTGCTTCTAAGCGGGAAACCCACTTTATGAGCCGGTAGTAAAATTCGTCATCGCGAACGCGTGCGTGCCCGACAGCCTCCAGGGCTATTTGTCGGGCGCCGGCCTCCACGTAGTCGGCCCAGTTGCGGGCGCTCTACTCGCGACTCAGAGCATCGGTGCGCTGCTGCTTCATGTCCCGCTGGCGGCACAAATCGGCGATACACTGCTCCTCCGCCAGGCGGTCGTGCTCCAACAACTCCTCATACTCCGCATTGCCATCTAAAGACCGATAGAATGCCTCCTCCCTCCGTTTGCATTCTGGTGAAAAACCAAACACTAGTTCCGGCAGTGACCACCTCCGGCGTCGCCTATTGCAAACGGGCAGGGTCATGGCAGGCGTGGCGAGAGCGAGGATAAGTGGCGAGCGATGTCGGGCCGGTGGGGGCTTATGAGGATAGGGGAGAGTTGGGTGATGGTGCCACCGGAGAAGGCCGGGAAATAGTAATTATAGGCGGAAGGTAGGCGAACCAGCGTGTCGCGGGAAACGTGACGGTCATCGCGGTCATCGGAATTCAATGCATAAGCAGGCATGGCTTAGCGTGCCAGCTTGCCGCGGAAAACTAGAAAAACTGAAATTATGACTGTGTCGTCCCGTCCCGTCCCGTCCGTGTTGGGTCACACGTCGGCATGACGGTCAAACGAGTGCACTCGAATCATCCCGATGAGCTACCCCCTCCTTGTCAAAAATGATTCCACCACTCATCATCTACCTTGGTTGGTGAGATTTTTGAATTGATCCCTGCAAACCGGAAAGGAGGTAGTACGTGTGTGATCCTCTATTCAATCATGTAGGATCGAGTAGGTCGGATAGTGTACATGTAGGATCGAGTAGGTCGGATGGTGTACGTGTAGGATCGCATTAGCTGATGAACGTTCGCTGGGAGATAAGGCATTTGCGAACATTTTTGCTGGCAGTTTCTTCAGATTCACATGGCATTTTCTTCAGAGCATCTTGTCAGTTTCTTCAGAGGTAGGCATTTTTATTCAAAAAACTGCCACTTTGGATCTTGCGTCGCAACTAAAACTGCCAGGAGCGCATTAGTAGGCTAGCTAGTGATCGATCAGTAACTTGTAAACATTTAGCAAACATAAATAAGGAACTTCTAGTAACTTGTAAACACTGAGAACACAGAAATAAGGATCATGTTGTGCACAACAGTAAGAGCCGATCCATTCGAACTGTTCGCACGAGACTCACATGCCTGGCATTTTAATTTGTTCAGATTAGTAGCCCAAATTCAAAACCAACTAGTATGATTCCCATACATAAGATCAACATGTTAATGCATCTCAGTGATTCACAGATCATATAGAAATATGTAGCTCAAAAAGCAAAGATCTAGGAAAATATCTGTTCTTCCTACAATTCCCATACATAAGACCAACATGTTAATGCATCTCAATGATTCACATATCATATACAAATATGTAGCTCCAAAAGCAAAGATCTAGAAAAACATCTGTTCTTCCTACTAACATGGTGCTTCTCTTGGCCAACATTCAGTACAGAGTAAAAGACAAATTTGTTTGCGAAGTCTGCAATTCCTCTTGCAAACGTAAGTGGTTTCACCAACAGCTGGAACCATGAGAATGAACCACACATGATGGAGGAACATCCACTACAATATGATTTAGTCTTCTCTCGATCACACGACGAGACTATTTTCGGAATATAGACTTTAACTTAGCCAAACTGATGCCCATTGTATAATCAGACAAAAGCAATGAAGCACCTAGTGTTGGCCAATAACTAGTACAGTACTACTTTTGTGCAGTCCATGAAGAGACTATGCAAGCTTTTCGTGTCTATTTTCAAATGGCACTACATGCAGTGACTATACTATTCTCTTGTGCAGTTCAACCAAAATTGCAGTCACTTTGTTTGTTTGCCAAATAGCAACGGGCAGACATCTCTGTCTGCACAAATATCAAGCAACTAGTAAACATATACCCCACCTTGTATTTTCGGTTTAAACATGTCTCTTCCGCTTAGCATCTGTCATGTTTTGCACTAGACAATTTGATACTGTCATGTTTTGCCCTAGACAATTTCATAGTGAATTGATTTACTGGTTCAGAGCAGAAATATAGCGCCTATTCTTCATTAGACCAAGGATATCCATGTTTGCAGTGATAGAAGGGGTGAAATCATACAACCGAAATTGAGCATCTAATCATTGAATCATGTCCTGCACCTCCAATGTAGGTCCACCCTGGCAATAAATTCACATGCAAACCACTAATATTAGTATCTAATGACAGTACAAAAAGAGTAGCAAGATAGTAGCAAACCATGTACCTTTGTAATGAACAACTCATAGTGCCACCAATTGGATGTAAAGGTTTGGAAGAAAACATGCTCCTAATGTTAAACCATTTGGAATTTTTGTGCAGTTCCACTAAAATCAAGCATCCCTGTTTGCATAGATATTGAAAGTGTGATTACTATAAAAGTGGCACTATTTGAAGCATAGGCTCACAAATATAAGCATTCCAATTTCTTAATGGGAAAAGGTAGCAAGACTGTTTCTAACCACCTGTTTGAAGGAATAAATAAGGCAACAACGGCTGATGTTAGGATGGCATACATAGTTTTTTCTGAAAAATTGAACCATTCTTGACCTTTCCTCTTCTTTTAAGCATATTTTGTGCAGTTCAACTAAAATAAAATGCCATCCCCGCCTTCAAAATTCAGTGACACTATACAAAAGGAAATGACTTAACATTACATCATGATGTCAGGTATGTAGTCGACAGGCATTAGAGACAAACATACAGACCTCCTCCAATAACATAATGAACATTAATTAAGGTGTGGCTGGCTTTGCCAGGATAATTTGAGTGAACTCTACACCCTCTGTTCCTTAATATAAAATGTTTCGCAGTTCAATTTAAAGTACCCAAACGTCTAGTATTTAGAAAAACAGGTAGTAGTTTTCTTGAGCAAATATCTGGGAAAGCTTGCCACACTTTATATATGTCCATACGCTAATGCAACACCATTCGAATAGTAAAAATATACACTAATCCAGTGGCTAGTGCAACAGTAGAGTAGTTATTTTATTATAGGGTACAGTACAATGGTTTTACTGAACAGATTTCCATAAGCTCTAGCACTGGAAGATTTCTATAAGCATTAACAATACAAAATGTAAAGGTAACAAGTTTCAACATTGGTATACTAGTTGTGCAAGAGCATTAAACCAAATACAAAAGTCTGAAGGTAACTAGCATTATTAACTAATGACAGTATAAAAAATTTGCAAACCATGTACCTTCAAGGTAAATATCATCTTGACCTCGAGGGACCTAAAAATTGCTATCTCAATCTTGATAATCGATCGAACATAAAAACTTGATCGAATGAATCAAGAGAACAGCCGGAGGAGGAGGTGCCCACTCTTGACCTTTCCTCTTGTCTTCATAATTTTTTGTGTAGTTTAACCAAAATAAAATGACATCAGCACCTTGGCATTTTGGTGACACTATACAATTTTTTTGACTTATCTCATGAAAGTGAGGTACGTAATCTATAAGCATTAACAGGGCAAAAATCTGAAGGTAGTAACAAGTTTCATTGTTGGTATACTAGTTGTGCAACAAAATTAGAGTGCCTTAGTTGAAAAATCTTTTATACATCCACAATCAACAGCTAACCCTGAAATAATCCAGTGACATTAAATGGCATTGCTCAAATTTATCAGTGGCATTAGACTGAGTGCGACATTAGTTAAATGTGGCATCACTTTAGCAGTAGCATTGCTTGACTTGACCGCTGGCGTTATACTAACAACAAAAAAGTGGCAATAAGAGCATGGGAGGCCCATTCGGACAGTGGGCGCACCAGTACGGTGTACCTCCATGGACACGTAGAGTGGTGAGGGAGGTATGGTTGCCCAGAGCAACAAATATCCAGGCAGCATATGTGGATTATGTCCCTTTTTGTTCTCTTTAGCCACCTTTTTCCTATGTGAGGACAACAAACCGATCGACCTGGTCATTCCCTATTGTGTTGTCATGCCTTTCTACCCTTTTTCAACCAAGAGACATGAGAATCATTCCTTAGCTACTGATTTTCCCCTTTTCAACCTAGATGCGGGTTCGATGCCTAGTCTCTTGGATAGTACATTCTCCCTTCCTTTCCTTATTTAACCCAGACATAGATTAGTCTGCATGAGTAGGGTTTCCTTTAATAGTGTAAATTAAGGTTTTTGTCTGCGTGACCAGCAGAGCAGAGGATAGCAAATTGGTAAGATGGTGGAGTGTAAAAAGATCCACACGCAGCGATGTGGCAGGTGGGGCAATAGAACAAGGGTATGGTGAGAAAAGAGGTAGCATGCCTCAGGGTCAGCGGGAAGTGGCTTCGCTCGTGGTCGTCGTCCTCCGCACACACTACGGCAACAAGCTTGGGGATGGAGGCCATCCCGGGCGGGCGCTAGGTCTGAGAGGACGGCCTTGTTGTTAGTGCGTGACCTCGCTCACCGACGACGAGTGCATCAACGCTGCACGTCCTTTTCTTCCCCGGCGGATCTGTGACCACCGGTGAGGAGGGAGAGAGAGGCCATATTTTTTAGATCTGGAGAGAGGGTTATAGTGTGAGAAAGTGCTGAAGCTCCAACCTATATATCTTTTTTATACTACTTGTACTAGAGGTGGAGTAGTGGTAGAGTAGTTTATATTTTCTCTGCATACAGCACCAGTTAGTCGTGTTTCAAAACTGAACGACACGCCATTAAAAAAATAAAGGTTGATAACTAATGCGGTACCTCGAGCAAACGCGGCCAGATCACATTTTGCACGAGAAATTACACACCATGTTTCGTTGACATGTGGTCCCGTTCCAACATGTCAGTGAGACGACGGCGAGTCCTTTTGTACAATTTTTGAACGGACGTCTATGTAGGCCGGGGCGCCTCTTCGTGTACCGTGGCAACCATCCACCGCCTCTTCACCTTTCCCTCTCGATTTGGAACTGCTGTCGCATGCTCTTCCTCCCTCCTCTATTTGCCTTCATCCTTCCTTCTGCCATTGTTCGATCATCTTCTCCATGGAGGGAAAATGCCGGAAACGACCCTGTTATTCTTGCCCCGATCTGAAAGAGGACATGGTGGAGGAACTCATTGATCGGTGTGACGTCATCACCTCGGCTAGCATGGCAGGTTCGTTCAAGAACATTCTCGAATCAACTAATAACATCTTTACAAGGAACCCAAGGGTCCAGGAGCGGTTTGATCTCCCATATCTTCTTCGCCATGACCCTGCTGACTGGCGCGCGGACGACGGAGGCCTCACCTTGTGCAAGTTGATGCCGCTTGATAATGATACATGTGATGTTAAGATGACATCTCTTGAGGGTAAGGCTTGGGCAGGCGCAAATGGAGATTGGGTTGTTTATATTGGGTACAACTGCGAGTGGGAACTTGTGAATGTGTACACTCATCACTGGGTTCCACTTCCAAAAATCTTAGACTACCCAGAGGTTGAGCACACCGGTATTCCACGCACATTCAACTACGATCATGGTGGCTGTCGTCTACAGAGGATAGCAATTTGTTGAGTTCACGACCGCTCTTGGGATTACACGAACTATGAAGTTGTTGCTATCTTCGACAAGCTTGTTGCCGTCCTTACTTCCACGCCTCGATGGATATTGCTCAAAAATCAATTTCCGTACACGGATGAGTATTTTGATGCAATTCAATACGAGGGTATTGTGTTTGCTGCCACCACTCGTGGCACTATTTTTTGCATGGAATCCTGATGCTTTTGGTACGCTTGTCTTCCACCGTAATTATAATTGTTTCATCCACATGCACGTGGGTTAGCTAGTTTCCCTTTACTAATTAACCTTCTTGTGTTTCCAAGGTCCTATGAACATTCCACCGCCTATACTTGAAAATTTTTGTAACCAAGGGGGAGATGACAATGATGATGATCACGAGCATGAGGACCATATACTCAGTGGCGCCTGGCAACTTATTCTGATGGATCACCTCTTCTTGTTTGTATACATGCCACTGCTGATGTTACTAAGGAAGCACGTGTTGTCTCCCATGGTCGCACTCTCCAGACCTATTCCAACATCCATTGAAGGGTATTCGGGAGGGATACTACCGTGCTAGCGCCAACACCTTCTCCCTGGTTTAGTATTAATACTCTTGGAGGAAACTCGCTCTTCCTTGGACAAAACTATCCAATGATGGTGAAAGGCGATCCAGCTGTTGTTGACACAACGTTACACCATTTATGAGAAGCAACTTTATCTATACCCCTGACATTACAATGGTTCCCTACCGTGGCTATCACAATATGCGTCCTGACATAGGCCGCTTCAGCCAGAATGATCAGTCATGCGCTGGTCTCGAGATTGACAGTAGTTGGCCCTTCCCAGAGAATAACTTTTGGTTCAAAGCAAGTGTTTCCAACGCCGACCAGTGGTTGAGCTGAAGTTCATTTCATTGCTTGTTATTTGTTGTGTGATGAAAACTTTCGTATTTATTATGTATCCTTGTTGTCATTGTGGGTTGATGACATGTTGTATGTAATGCTAAATTATATGCATGTGATGAACTTACTAAATTTATGAATGGCTTTCGAGTCGCTTCTTTGAGTGGGTGCTGCGACGAGGCAAAAAAATATTTTCCAAATACATAATTGTACGTGCATTGCAACATGTTATCGGATGAGTCCAATCAACAATGGTACTACTATTTGTACTAGCTTCACGCGTCGGGCGAGTGTTTTTACTGTAGTTGCGAATCCCATCATCCTAGGTCCTCGGATGAGTCCAGTAGAAATTGCATTTTGATGTTTGGGTTCAAATTTTCAAAACTGCTGCACTATCTCTATGTCTATGTATACGTAATACAACAAGTTTTAAACTTGAGACCAGCTACCCACCCTCAAAAAGAACACTTTTTAACCTAGCACAGGCTCCAGGAAATTGGCCACAGTGTGAGGTGGGCCATATGTTAATGTGTTTGCTGTACGTAACCAAAACCTCAAATCCTTGATATATAGTCAGGTGGCATGGGCCAGAATAAGGATTCATGTCGAGGAATATGACACACACCACCAGCACGACTTCCATCTGACACCATATTTCTTGGAATCCGTGCTACAACTATCTCTTCAACCTCCTCGTTTCTCTAACTCCGCCATCGCGCGGCGGGCGAGGTGGGGGTTTGCCGATAGTCAGTTTCCTCAACTGCGGTCCCACTTGTAAGGCCAACTCCAACGCATGACCCCAAACGGATGTCTGTTTTTCTCGGATTCTGTCCATTTGGGTAGGGTAATGGGGTCTTGCCCGGGCCATTTCTCGGATGCGGTGGCCTAGCACCCAACGCGCGTACGCATCCCGGCCGCGTACATTTTTCTTTGCAAACACATATCTTTTTTTCATCATTGATTTTTGGTACATGGAAATACATCACTAAATTTTGACTAAAAGGCAAGACCAAAGAAAACAAGAACCTAATATTCAACTTCCATAACTGCTCCTATAAGTTGCATTAGTGCCTTCTCAATGCATTCATTGTTGATCTGCGGAGGCTCGATCTTGCATGCTTCTTTCTTCTTCGAGTGTAAAGAAGTAGACGTTGCTTCCTCGCATCTAGTCTCATGTCTAGCCTCTATTCTATCAACAAGTGCACTAGTCTCATCACTAGCCTCTATGCTAGCTAAAAGTGCTAGAACATCTACTAAATTGCCCTCTATCAATATATCGATGTACTCTTCTTCCCAATACCAACACTTGCATCCATTCTACACAATAAGATTTTAATTTAGCATACCTAGTCTAATCCGAGAGCACAACCGAAGCTAAAGTAGCACATACCCCATTGGTTGAGCACTTGATGAACACCCATCCGGGATGTTCCGGCGTTGTAGACACGCGGCGCAAGACCTTCTTTGGGCAGTCGTCGCATGTAATGAGTGGCAACGGTGCGCCGACAAGCTTTTGGGCTAGCACCGAGCCCGGCCGACCGCCATTCATGTATCTGCCGGCGGACCACCGATGGTGTAGATCCGAGCGACTAGAGGAGGAGCCAGTACCTGCATGCGGGCTTGCGGCCTTGCCGGGGCCTTCCAGCCCAGTGCCGGCCAGTCCATGGTGCAGAGCGGCCTCCCACAACCGGGCGAGCTCAATCCCGACCGGATCCACTTCAAATCCGGCCGCCGGGTGCGCAAAACACATAGCCATAGTTGGGTAGCTCAGGGGCGTCGAGGGAAAGGGGGTCGAGCGAGCGCACGTCCGAGCTGCACGCGCTGGAGTTGGCCTAGCGGCGTGGAGGACCACCCGTGTGGGGGTGCGAAGTGGCTTCACTCATGTGGGGGGGCGGAAGCCATCCCGCGCGGGCGCTATGTCTGACAGGACGGCCTTGTCGTCAGTGTGTGACCTCTGTGGCAACTGTCCGCTCCCCACTAGCCTCTTTGTTGGCATGTGGTCCCATTCCAACATGTCAGTGAGATGATGGCGAGTCCTTTTGTACAATTTCCAAAAGGACGTTTATGTAGGCCGGGGCGCCTCTTCGTGTACCGTGCCAACCGTCCACCGCCTATTCGCCTTTCCCTGTCAATTTGGAACTGTTGTCGCACGCTCTTCCTCCCTCCTCCATTTGCCTTCACCCTTCCTTTGCCATTGTTCAATCATCTTCTCCACGGAGGGAACAGGCCGGAAACGACCCCGTTATTCTTGCCCCGATCTGAAAGATGACGTGGTGGAGGAACTCATTGATCCGTGCGACATCATCACCTTAGCTAGCATGACACGTTCGTTCAAGAACATTCTCGACTGATAACATCATTAAAAAGAACCCAAGGGTCCAGGAGCGGTTTGATCTCCCCTATGTTCTTCACTGTAACCCAGATCACTGGCGCACGGATGACGCAAGCCTTGCCTTTTGCAAGTTGGTGCCGCTTGCCTTTTGCGTGTGATGTTAAGATGCCATCGCTTGAGGGTAGGGCTTGGGCAGGCGCAAATGGAGATTGGGTTGTTTATATTGGGTACAACTGCGAGTGGGAACTTGTGAGTGTGTACACTCGTCACTGGGTTCCACTTCCAAAAATTTCAGACTGCCCAGAGGTTGAGCACACCGTTATTCTACGTATGTTCAACTATGATCATGGTGACTGTCGTCTACGGAAGATAGCAATTTGTCGAGTTCCCGGCCGCTCTTTGGGTTACAGGAATGCTTGTGTCGCTATCTTCGACAAGCTTGTTGTCGTCCTTCATACTTCGACTGGACGGATATTGCTCAAAAATCAATTTCTGTACATGGATGAGTATTTTGATGGAATTCAATATGAGGGTCTTGTGTTTGCTGCCACCACTCGTGGCCCTGTTTTTGCATGGAATCTTGGTGCTTTTGGTATGTTTGTCTTCCACCGTAATTATAATTGTTTGATCCACATGCATGCGGCCTTCTTGTGTTTCCAAGGTCCTGTGACCATTCCACCACCTATACTTGAAATTTTTTATAACCAAGGAGGAGATGATGATGGTGATGATCACAAGCATGAGGACCCATATACTCAGTGGCGCCTAGAAACTTATTCCGATGGATCACCTCTTCTTGTCTGTATACAGGGCACTGCTGATGTTACTAAGGAAGCAGGTGTTGTCTCCCATGGTCGCACTCTCTAGACCTATTCCAACATCTGTTGAAGGGTATTCGGGAGGATACTACTGTGCTAGCGCCAACACCTTCTCCCTGGTTTATTATTGATATTCTTGGAGGAAACTCGCTCTTCGTTGGACAAAACTATCCAATGATGGTGAAAGGTGATCCAGCTGTTGTTTACACAATGTTACACCATTTATGAGAAACAACTATATCTATACCTTGAACATTGCTATGCTTCCCTACCATGGCTATCACAATATGGGTCATGAAAAAGGCCGCTTCAGCTTGGATGAGCAGTCCTGCGTTGGTCTCGAGATTGACAGTAGCTGGACCTTCCCAGAGAAACTCTTCTAGTTCAAAGCAAGCGTTTCCAACACCAAGGATTGGTTGTGCTGAAGTTCATTTCACTGCTTGTTATTTGTTGTGTGATGAAAACTTTAGTATTTACTAGAATGTTTTGTTGGAACTAATCTATAATCCAACATGTATCCTCGTTGTCGTTGTGTGTTGATGACTTGTTGTATGTAATGAATAGTACATTTGCATATGCATGTCATAAACTCAATTTAAGAATGGTTTTCGACTCACTTCTTGGAGTGTTAGTGCCAGCATCCGGTTATATGAAGTTCCACATCACATAGAGCCAACCAATATTGGAGTATGCTAGCACAATAGTTAGTTCAAGTTAGATCAACTAGAGCTAGGTGTCGCATGGAGGCCGAGAAATATGGTGATAGCATGACTGCGTGAGGTGGGCTTGTACGTAGTGTGATGTAGGCACAGGGCTTGTCGTGTTTCCTACTCCTCCGGTCTAAATGTGGAGAAGATTTGGTCGAGTTCTTCCTCCTTTTGCCGACACGTGGGACATCCAGCATCCAGGTCGTGTCATGCAAGAAAATGGAGTGCTAGTTGAAGCCACGTGATGTGCATCTTGGGTTAAACTGTAAATAGAATCTTACTACTCTTGAGTAACTCCAAAAGCAGCCACCAAAGATCTTTATTGGATTTGTTTTTCATCACCGGCATGTCAAGGTGAAAGATGTGCAGGTTCAGTGGGTCCTCTTGCGTTTTCACTGACATGTGGGAGCGCATGTGAGCAAACAGACGATGGGCTCCGCATGTCTGCTGGTTGGCTGAGAAGAGAGATAGAGGAGGGCTAAGCACGGACTCCAGGAAATTTGTTCTACATAACCAACACTCCGATATAGGCTCGATATAGTGGGGTGGCATGGGCCATAACTAGCATTCACGTCTAGCAGTATGACACACGCCACCCACACGAGTCCCATCTGACACCAATTTTCTTGGAGTCCGTGCTACAGCCATCTCTTCTCCCTCCTGTTATCTCAGCCATCACGCGGTGGGCGGGGTGGGGGTTTGCCGATAGTCGGTTTTCCCAACTATGGTCCAACTTGTAAGTGAAAATGCAACACGGCACGCATTCCCCCCTTGAGCGGCGTGCCAGACCAACCGTGTGGGGGTGCGACATGAACACGACAAGCTTTTCGTTTTGAACTTGTAACTTGTAAAATTTGGTTCTGCTCCATGGCGTGACCAATAGATAGAAATAACAATTTTCCCTAGAGTAATGAGAAGTTTGGTTCTGGCGCGGTTCATGCATGGAGTACATACGAAAATTATGAAGTTGATGCGAAAGGTAAGATAATTACTAGTAGTACCATATACTACTACATGGATTTGACGGAAAGATAAAGATACATACGGATCCATCAATGACATCCTCATGCCCTAGTGTGCCGGGTCACCAACCAACGTGTGAGGAGCAGCGGCATTGGCGGTGAGCTCAACATGCTTCTGAACAATGTCGTCCAAGGTTGCCCTGTGGTCCAAGAAGGCCAGTGACCTATCGTCCTCCTCTTGCACGTAGTAGTCCTTGTGGACGATTTGCACGTAGACGTGGGTGATTATGTTGACGGTGTCTTGCTGCGCCAAGCATTGCGCGGTGAGCACGACCTCGAGGTGGACATTCGCCGGCACGACGGCGGGCAGTCGCAGGGCCACCAGTGCGCCGAAGAGGTTGTCACCGTAGAGGCCGTTGAGGATGGCGGGCATCGTAGAGCCTGGGCGCATGGGCTGGAGGCGTGCATCAAGGTCGTCCGCGAGCTTCTTGACGATGATGAACTTGTCGAGGAAGCCGACGAGGACCTCATCAAACAAGGAGACGAAGCTGTCGTCCAAGCGGCCTCTCGCCCTGGTGGCCTCAAGCACGACCTGGAGACGTTCCTCAGTGCTGGGCCATAGGCCGACATCATGGACCATCTGGCACAGCCCGCTGATGCTCGCGCTCATCGCCTCCATGGGTCTAGCTTCTAGTCAACTGATCTTGCGACATGTGTGTTGGCCATCTACTCCTCGGCCCTCTACTGCACCTGCCTTTGGATGTATGATAGGTGGGCCAGCCACCAGTTCGGCCTACCTGTCATACACCAAAGGCAGGTGCAGTAAGTCAATGAAGTTGTGTCCCTGTGGGACTGAGCTCTGATGCCTTAACTGGACCTACCTTTGGCTATATGATAGGTGGGCCAGCCACCTATTGGGCCCATGTGTCATACACCCAAAGGCAAGTGCGGTAAGTCAATGAAGCTGCGTCCCCCTCCGTGCCGGTGCAGTATAGTCATCTCACCGGACCTCTAGCTAGTTAGGGCCAAACGAGAGAACTTTGATGTTTACTGGTTTATTAGTCCCCTTGGCATTTTGCACCAAGTTTTGACCTTTGATTTAACTAATAAAATGTTAATGCATGTAGCCAAAAATGATGTACTAAGGCTAGGTATAGTGGGAGTAACTTAGCAAATAACATACCACAGTCCAAGACACGTTTGCTTATGTGGCATGTATTTAATGAGGAGAGATGTGTTTACATTAACATAATATGTTACTGTAACATAGCGTTTTCCAAGAAAAGATGAGTCTACAAGCTAATAAATGAAGCTATCTATGACACTACTACTATGTTACTTTGCACTATGAAGGTAGTAACTTAGACTAGTGTCATATGCATGACACTAGTATAAGTTACTCCCCACTCTGACCAGCCTAAGTACTCCCTTCGTCTAGGTGTGTAAGTCACCTTACAAAAACCAAATAATACCAAAACACTTAGGCACAGTACATTAACTCCCTCCTCATTTCTTATTTCGTGACATATCAACCAATGAGAGATGTGGGCCATGCATGCTTTCAAGGACTTGAGACTACCAAACATGACATGAAGTGGTTAGTTCATTGCATGTAATGCTATTAATTAGCAAGAAGACATTAAGTTCTCTCGCTTCCCCCTTCGTCTTGGTCACAGTGCACAACCTAAGAGAATGGTTAATAGTATAGCCAGCTGCTCGCTATATGATGTTCCCATGTCATATACAACCATCACTTGTTGCCACTCATACAATAAGGTTAGCTATAAGGCTGGCTATAAGAGTATTACATTTTCTCATCTTCCCTCTCTCTTTCTTCATATTTATTGTATCGGACTAGGAATCCGCATATAGCTAGGCTCTTGCATGAGAGCCCACTCCTCTTTTTCACTTGCTCTAAGATGCCATACACCTAGACGGAGGGAGTAGTATCAAGTCATATAGCTAGGCTATTGCATGGTGTATACGCACCCCACGTCTCGTATTGGGTGATTTCTTTTTTCGTGGCAAAAACAGGGAACGAGGTGGGTAGTTAATGCACCGCGCCTAAAAGTTTTGGGATTACTATTTGGTTTTCGTAACGTGATTAATGCACTAGTACAGAGGGAGTACAATAGTAGTCTTTGATTGTAATTTTTTGTTGGTAGCTTACCAAGCTGAGCGCTCAGTGAGTACAATAGTAGTATGATTGATGAGACTTCAGATCTGAGCCATCTACTAGAAGGAATAAAACAATGCACCATGTATTTATTTACAAAGGGAGTAGTACACTTTTTGTGACATGCATTACTAGATATTGCTAGTCAAATACTAAATCCAGATGGACATGGTAGTACTACTAAATCCAGACGGTGGTGCTAGTACTAGTAGTAGTACTACCAATGTAGTAGTACTGTACTACTCGTTGGTCAAATTATTATGTTCTCCTCCTCACAGTGAAGTGACAAGACCCTGCGCCGGAGATGACACCTAAGTGTAGGCGCCGTGTTCGGCAAACCATAGTCAGCCTCATCGTCTGCAGTCACTATCATCATGGCTGTAGAGCTAGACTACTTACAACTAGCCGTATTCAACATAATTTCCCGTGCGTAGATGCCCGTGCATTGCACGGAACACCAAGATTGGGGGTGGACGGCGCCGGCAGCGGCCATCGCGCCAGATTTTTCCATGGCCTTCTAGATGTGGTGGGGAGCAGATAAGGCTGATTGTGAGACACAAGGAGTTGTTTGTAAATAGGGAACAAGTGCAGGCATCTTTTTGCAAAACTGCAGAAGTTTGGTTTGTATGCGTCAGATCTAGATCCGACGACTATTGGTGAAAGATGGCAGGCACAACATCATCACCAACTCAGGACCTCTTTGATTCGCAAGATTTTGAAAATGCAGGAATAGGACACGATAATATTACAAGTTTCAAACTGATATTACAAATGTTAGGAGTAATGCTGCACCTATGAAGAGGAAATTACTAGGAAGTTTACGTAAGAACTTTTGTTACTTTAGGTGGATGCAGCATTGTTGTACAAACTAAAATCAACTGCACTGACAAGTCACTAATGGGCAAATAAATTTTCGAGTCTCTAGCCACTTGATGTTTCAAAAAAAATTCAGCTTCTGCAGAGACTTTGTCATTTAGGCTTAGACACTTGCGATGATTAGCACGCCATTCATTGTTGTGCTAGAGAACGCCAAACCTCATTACCTTGAGCACACTTGCCTCCAAAACAAAGAACCTGGCCAATTTAATCTCAGATGTGCTGCCTCGGTAGTCGATCAAATCAATTTCTGTAAGATGGAGATCAAGGCATTCGATGAGATTGTTATAGTGCAGCACATTTTTCACTTTCGGGTCTTTTTTATGTGCAAAAAAGAGAACATATTAGAGCAGCTGGCTGTATAAGATTGCCGTGTCATTAAGAGGTACCAATATCATTCGCTCATATGATAGGGTTGGCTGGCTAGTGATATTTTTTCACTCTCTCTCTCTCTGTGTGTGTGTGTGTGTGTGTCTCTCTCTTTTCTCTTATTTACCTAGGAGCACATGAACAGCTTGGGAATTTGTTGCCTTCCACTATGTGGACGATGCCATATTTCTCAAAAGTATGCCACATAATACGCATCAATGTCAAATCAAAAGATTTTGGCACGTATCGCTCTCGCGATGTGACAGAGTTCGCACCGCTGTGCACACAGACCCACATGTATAAACAAATCAATCAAACCAACTACACCAGCCTCTCACTCTCCCAGACAAGTTTCTTTTATTGCCTCAGTCCTCTCCCTCTCCCATGCAAGTGTTTTTTTCATTGCGTAAGTTAATTTGGCATCAGAGCAAAGTAGGTGATCCAGATTGGGGCACCATGTGAGCAATGGAGGGGCATCAATGCCAAATGCATCACAAGTGAATTTGGCACATGTTTTGGCCTACATAGTGGAGGGCCATTATAGCCCACTTTTGTACTACCTCATATTTAGTATAAAATTTTGACCATAGATTTACCTAAGAAAATGTCAATGCATGTCACCAAAAATTATACCATTTGAAATTATGTTCAAATACGAATCCAATGATATAATTTTATTGGCATGCATTAACATTTTGTTAGTTAAATCTATGGTCAAATTTTGATACTACAAAATAGGAAGAGTAAACCAGGACGAAGGTAGTACATGCTCTTAGGGTAACCATAGAGTTACTAGTCTAAGTTACTTTCCACTATGACTAGCCTAGGCTACTATAGTAGTACAACAAAAAACAATGCAGGTGATCACGTGAGAAAAAAATACTAAAAACATTTCTTTTGGTGCAGTGCGTAGATGCAGTTTTGAACACTACACTTGTCATCGTAATTTGGGAAAATTAAAAAAAATGAGCTACGTTGTGATTGCCGTTTACTAATAGGAAAGAAGTTTCACCTTGATGAGTAGCTTCTCCGTGCATGGAAAGCATGTAAGGAATCGAACAACTTGATCCAGATTGGGGCCGATAGATTTTATTGCCAAGATCTTCACTGTGCGCATAGACTGGGTCAAGCTTGTGGGAATCATTTTCTATATGACAGTCATAAATACATCAAGAAGAAATTAAAAAATGTGAATTTCAAGAATACGGAGAAGAAGATCAGTGTTGTAACTGAACAATTACGGATCCAATAAAGAGTTCGGAGAATTTGGCATATGAGTACACCAACGCTGTCAATTTCGGTGCGTCAATGACCCTGATTTCTTGGACCTTCTAGATCAGATACAAGTAATCTCTCAAGGAAAGGCACATTCTCAATGACCATAACGTTGAACAGCTTGAGTGATCTCTTCCCAATTGATATCTTATTGCGGGGCCAGCAAGACACATAAATCCATCGGAGATTCGTCGAGGTGATGTGGAGGCTAATGAACCCGTGGATCTGCTCAAGATGAAGGTACTCAAGCGTAGTATAGCTGCGGAGCAGGTGCTCCATAGCCTTCTTCGAGATGCTAACATCGAAGAGGATGAGCTGCTTGAGTTGAGGGAGAAGAAGGGTGGGCGCGACATTAATCTGGGGAAGATAGCAGGAGCTGAAGCTGGTGCGGCGCGGCGCGGCGTGGGCGTGAGGCGGAGCGCGGACGGCGGCAGATAGCGACATCGTCCACTTCAAAGCTGAGCTCCTCGAGCTGATCTAGGGCGGGGGATAAGAAGCAGTCGTCGAACTTGGCTTAGACCTTGCAGTTGGTACTGAACATGCGGATGTCAAGGCATCTGGCTGGCACAGGGTGTGATGAAAGGATCTTGCAGACTGCGGCCATGTGTTTGCAATCCCCGTTGCAGAGGCAGCTATCGACAGTGAGGTTGAGGGGGACGCGGCTCTAGAGGGTCGCCACCGCCGGGAGAGCAGGGCAGTCCGCACGACAAATTTGGTGGGGAGGAGGCCGATGATGACGAGCAGCATGTCGTCGGGGAGGCTGCTGATGAAGTCCAGGCTCGCCGGATGTGGTTTTGGCTCGAGCCGGCTCCGTAGCTGCCTCACCATCCATCTCAGCCGGCAGCGACGCTGGTGTACACATGTGCTGGTGTGTGTTGTGTGCTGTCATGTAGGGTGTGCGCGAGTGCGTCCTTCTGTGCATGCCACCATGCAGTGGTGAATTGTGCGCGAGTGCGTCCTTCATGCGGAAGAAGTGTGCCCTCAATTTACTAGGGTGCGGGGTTCTACCCCGAGTGGTTTCAACTTTGTTTACTTCACCACGTGTCAGATGGGCCTCTAGTTTACTTATTTTCACCCAGTGCCACATGGGCCAGCACACGAAGATAGAGAACACGAGCTAACAAGGTAGCATGTGGACTGGTTAACCGGTCAACTAAACAATACATGGAGCTATACGCTGACACAGTGACTGTATAATCCGTCGGTATAGAGAGTTCGAGTGAGAGGTGAGGCCCGTGAGAGATAGCAGAGAGAGAGAAAGAGCTACTCCCTCCGTTCGATAATCTAGTGCCAACATTTTTTTAAAGTCAAACTTTTGAAACTTTGACCAAGTTTATAAAGAAATTACTTATATCTACAATACCAAAGATAAATGATCAATAGTATGAAGTAAGTACATGTTGTGATCAATCTAATGATCGTTCCAGATGTAAATGTTTTTCTCCACATATACCTGGTCAAACATTTCTGAGGTTTGACTTTTCAAAACATCCATATGCTTATGGACGTGAGAGAGTACCTAACTAGAGAGATTGTGTGAAATAGAAAGAGTGACTGAAAAAGTGTGTGTGCGTGTGTGTAAGAGAAATGGACAACACATGATAAAAGTAGAGAAAAAGCGTGTGTGTCTTATGCAAACATATGACACATGCATCTTCGATATCGGAAGTAAGGTGAGGAGATAGTGTGTGGTTGTTTACAACCAAGAGAGAAAGACCCCTACCATGTGGCGAAGAGGGGTCTGATAAACAAGGGGGAGAGGTCGAGAGAGACATACGGAGAAAATGCAGACATGGGGAGGAGGGAGTGTATGTTTGTCATAGAGAGATCCCCTGGAGATCCTGATGGGACTACATGGGTGGGAGATCAAGTGACAAGGTGTGTGCGCGGTAGAAGATACCCCGAGAGATATCGAGATAGACGTATGGATGGAAGGAGACAATATGTGTGTTCCTGGTGGCTAGTGAGAGATAATCATACTTAGGGGGGGTGCGTGCGCCTATGATGGAGTGAGGGATTATGGTACTGATACGTCTCCAACGTATCTATAATTTTTGATTGTTCCATGAAATTATATTATCTATTTTGGATGTTTAATGGGCTTTATTATGCACTTTTATATTATTCTTGGGACTAACCTATTAACCGAAGGCCCAGTGCAAATTGCTATTCTTTTTTCCTATTTCAGTGTTTCGCAGAAAAGGAATATCAGACGGAATCCAAATGGAACAAAACCTTCGCGAGGATCTTTTTAGAACAAACGCAATCCAGGTGTAACACCCCGGATGTAATTTGCCATATTTGTAACTCCGACTCTGCCATTTTCGGCTTTAAGTTATGAGATTTCCCTTCGTGGTTGGGTTTTGTCTTCATTTTGCATTTTGTTCATGTCATGCATTTCATATCATGTCATCATGTGCATCTCATTTGCATACATGTTCGTCTCATGCATCCGAGCCTTTTCCCCGTTGTCCGTTTTGCAATCCGACACTCCTACGTCCTCCGGCGTACCCCTTTTGTCTCTTTTCGTGAGCGGGTGTTAAACGTTCTCGGAATGGACCGAGATTTTCCAAGCGGCCTTGGTACACCACCGGTAGACCACCTGTCAAATTTCATTTCATTTGGAGTCCGTTTGATACTCCAACGGTTAACCGGGAAACCGCAAGGGCCTCGTGTGTGTTGCAGCCCAACACCCCTCCAAAACGGCCCAATAACCCTTCCAAACCTCTCCCATGTCCTCCGCTGTCGGATCATGACCGCGTGGGCGAAAACTACACTCCATTTGGACACTCCTACCTCGTCGGGCCCGCGCCGCCGCGCCCGTCCTCTGACCTCCCGCCTTCCTCCTCGCCGGATCCAGGCGCCCCCTCGCCGGATGCCTCCTCTCCGGTCGTCTCCCCGTTCTCCGGCGAGCTCTCCGACGAGATCCGGCCCTGCCTTGACTTCCGTGCCAAAGTCAACCCTAGATCCGGAGGGTAAAAATATCTCCAAGTCTTTTTCCCTCATATGTTATTGCTCTGTTCAACGCATCATAACTTCATGGTCGTTGCTCCGTTTTGTGCGCATGAGATATAAAAATGTTCATCATGATGTGATCTTCATTCATTCCATTGTGGCATGCTTGTTTGAGTCCATATTGATGCCCAAATCACTGATGCAAGAGTACTATAAAATGTTTGCTCCTGTTACTTAGCAAATTATGAGGATTTGTCATTTTTGTCACATTTGATGGGTGCTTCATATGGGCATGAGCTCTACATGTGTTTTGACCTATGCCATGCCATATTTACAGGGGTGTTTGCCATGTATTTTTGTGATCATTGTGGTGACTAGAAAAAGCATGCAAAGTAGCCTTCGTGATATTGCTGATTTCTGGGACTTAGGATTTTGCTAAGTCCTTTTCCTGCTGTTATTTTTATGCCATGTAACCTTGATGCTACAGTGAGATCCATGCTTGTTTTGAGTTGCTTAAGTAAGGATGATTTGGACATATGGTTGTGCTCTATCCAAACATGCCCCTGTTTGCAATTATGGAGTGCCCTAGCATGACTTAATCTTTCTCTAATTTGCTATAAAATGTTCCTGGCAGATTATTTACATGTTAATCAATTTTGCCATGGTTGTTGTAGTTGATCCATGCATGCTATGAACTTCTTCTTGCCATAGTTAGCTTCATGATCATGTCTTCTTGCTGATAATATGCTTATCTTATCATGCAATGCCTTGTGGTGAGTGATTCGAGCTCGCAAAGGTGCCTTCATAATTCTATTTATGCCATGCTCAGTTTTCTGCCAAGTCTGAACCTGTTAATAAAACTTGCTATGTTTACATGGGTGCCATTATATCTTCTGTGCCTTATTGGCTCATGATCAGTAAGGGACTTCTGTTCTATGCTTTGAGTAGATTCATTCCATGCCTTTTTTTTACTATGATAAGTTCATGTAGCATGTTGTTTTCTTGATGTAAACATGGCTTCCTGATGTTATTTTGCTGACATGTTAGTATTTTCACAAAGTCTGTAATGCTGATATCTTTTGCACTTTTGCCATGCTTGTTTGAACCTGATCTTGTGTGTTTTAGCCGTAGCTCAGTGTTCATGTTTTGTCAAGCATCTTGAGTACATCACTGCCATATGCTTTGTTGCTATGTTGAAGTGCAGTAGCTTAGTTTCTTGTTGCATTCTAGATGGCATCATGATGTTAATCGCAGAATTGTGCCATTCTTGTTTTGCTTGCCATTTGCAAACCGTGCATCCGTTTCCGGTGATCTTTATACCGATTTCGACCGAAATCATCTCATCTTTCCAGCGGCACACTTGGTTTGACAAGTTGATGCCTTGATCAATCTTTTCCTTTCAGAGCATGCATATGCATCGCATATCACATCCCGCATGTCATGCCATGTTTTGCATCATGTTTCTTGTGCATTGCACCGTGATTGATTGTTGGTACTTTGCTTGTGTTCTTGCTTTAGGTAGAGCTGGGAGACGAGTACGTGATCGAGGAACCTGTTGAGTACGCTTACGAGGATCAAGCTTTCGACAACTCTCGGAACTTTGAAGGCAAGATGATCATACCCTCGAAATCACTTCTATCTTTTCTTGTTAGTTGTTCGCTCTATTGCTATGCCTCAATACCTACCACTTGCTATATCATGCCTCCCATATTGCCATGTCAAGCCTCTAACCCACCTTTCCTAGCAAACCGTTGTTTGGCTATGTTACTGCTTTGCTCAGCCCCTCTTATAGCATTGCTAGTTGTAGGTGAAGTTGGAGTTTGTTCCTTGTTGGAACATGGATATTTGTTGGGATATCATTATTATATCTTGTTTACTTTAATGCATCTATATACTTGGTAAAGGGTGGAAGGCTCGGCCTTATGCCTGGGGTTTTGTTCCACTCTTGCCGCCCTAGTTTCCATCATACCGGTGTTATGTTCCTTGATTTTGCGTTCCTTATGTGGTTGGGTGTTATGGGAACTCGTTGACAGTTCGCCTTGAATAAAACTCCTTCGGCAAGGCCCAACCTTGGTTTTACCATTTTCCACCTAAGCCTTTTTCCCTTGGGTTCCGCGGACTCAAGGGTCATCTTTATTTTAAACCCACGGGCCAGTGCTCCTCTGAGTGTTGGTCCAACTTGTCTGCCGCCGGTGGCCACCATGGGCAACTCTGAGCCGGCCTACCGGAAGTTTGGACAATCCGGTGTGCCCTGAGAACGAGATATGTGCAGCTCCTATCGGGATTTGTCGGCACATTCGGGCGGCTTTGCTGGTCTTGTTTTACCATTATCGAAATGTCTTGTAACCGGGATTCCGAGACTGATCGGGTCTTCCCGGGAGAAGGAATATCCTTCATTGACCGTGAGAGCTTGTGATGTGCTAAGTTGGGACACCCCTGCAGGGTTTTAACTTTCGAAAGCCGTGCCCGCGATTATGGGCAGATGGGAATTTGTCAATATCCGGTTGTAGAAAACTTGACACTTAACTTAATTAAAATGAATCAACTGCGCGTGTAGCCGTGATGGTCTCTTTTCGGCGGAGTCCGGGTAGAGAACACGGTCTCGTGTTATGCTTGAACGTAAGTAGCTTCAGGATCACTTCTTGATCATTATTAGCTTCTCGCCCATGCTTTGCTCCTCTTCTCGCTCTCTTTTGCGTAAGTTAGCCACCATATATGCTAGTGCTTGCTGCAGCTCCACCTCACTACCCTTTCCTACCCTTAAGCTTAAATAGTTTTTATCGCGAGGGTGTGAGATTGTTGAGTCCCCGTGACTCACAGATACTTCCAAATAGATGCATGTGCCGATGATGCCAGTGCAGGGGATGCTAGCAAACTCAAGTGGGAGTTCGACGAGGATTCGGGCCGTTACTATGTGTCTTTTTCGGATGATCAGTAGAGGAGCCCAATTGGGTCGATCGGGGATCTAGCATTTGGGGTTGTCTTTCTTTATTTTGGTTTCGTAGTCAGACATTGATTGTATTCTGGATGATATATGTTATATTTATGTATTGTGTGAAGTGGCGATTGTAAGCAAACTCTTTATCCCTTTCTTATTCAGTACATGGGATGTGTAAAGATTACCCCTCTTGCGACATGCCTACCATGTGGTTATGCCTCTAAGTCGTGCCCCAACACGTGCGAGATATAGCCGCATTGTGGGTGTTACACCAGGAGACTTGGAGTGGAAGTCAAGGAAGCAACGAGGCAGCCACGATGTAGGGCGGCGCGCCCAGGGGGGAAGGCGCACCCCCCACCCTTGTGGGCCCCTCGTAGCTCCACCGACCTACTTCTTTCGCCTATATATACTCTTATACCCTAAAAACATACAGGGAGCCACGAAACCACTTTTCCACCACTTCAATCTTCTGTACCCGTGAGATCCCATCTTGGGGCCTTTTCCGGCGATTTGCCGGAGGGGGGTTCGATCACGGAGGGCTTCTACATCAACACCATAGCCTCTCCAATGATGTGTGAGTAGTTTACCACAGACCTTCGGGTCCATAGTTATTTGCTAGATGGCTTCTTCTCTCTCTTTGGATCTCAATACAAAGTTCTCCTCGATGTTCTTGGAGATCTATTCGATGTAATACTTTTTATGGTGTGTTTGTCGAGATCCAATGAATTGTGGGTTTATGATCAAGTTTATCTAAGAACAATATTTGATTCTTCTCTGAATTCTTATATGCATAATTTGATATCTTTGCAAGTCTCTTCGAATTATCAGTTTGGTTTGGCCTACTAGATTGATCTTTCTTGCAATGGGAGAAGTCTTAGCTTTGGGTTCAATCTTGCGATGCTCGATCCAAGTGACAGAAAGGGAACCGACATGTATTGTATTGTTGCCATCGAGGATAAAAAGATGGGGTTTATATCATATTGCTTGAGTTTACCCCTCTACATCATGTCATCTTGCCTAATGTGTTACTCTGTTCTTATGAACTTAATACTCTAGATGCATGCTGGATAGCGGTCGATGTGTGGAGTAATAGTAGTAGATGCAAAATTGTTTTGGTCTACTTGACACGGACGTGATGCCTATGTTCATGATCATGCCTAGATATTCTCATAACTATGCGCTTTCCTGTCAATTGCTCGACAGTAATTTGTTCACCGACCATAATATATGTTATCTTGAGAGAAGCCACTAGTGAAACCTATGGCCCCCGGGTCTACTTTACATCATATAAGTTTCCGATCTACAATTCTAGTTTACTATTTATTTTATTTTGCAATCTTTACTTTTCAATCTATACAACAAAAATACCAAAAATATTTATCTTATTATCTTTATCAGATCTCACTTTCGTAAGTGACCGTGAAGGGATTGACAACCCCTTTATCGCGTTGGTTGTGAGGTTCTTGTTTGTTTGTGCAGGTACTAGGCGACTTGCGAGTAGTCTCCTACTGGATTGATACCTTGGTTCTCAAAAACTAAGGGAAATACTTACGCTACTTTGATGCATCACCCTTTCCTCTTCAAGGGAAAACCAATGCATGCTTAAGAGGTAGCAAGAAGGGTTTCTGGCGCCGTTGCCGGGGAGATCTACGCTCAAGTCAAGTCATACCAAGTACCCATCACAAACTCTTCTCCCTCGCATTACATTATTTGCCATTTGCCTCTCGTTTTCCTCTCCCCCACTTCACCTTTGCCGTTTTATTCGCCCTCTTCCGTTCGTCCTTCTATTTACTCGTGTTACCATGTGCCTTCTATTAGCTTGCATCTTCGCTTGCTAAATATCTATTGTTATGGATCCTCATCCTCTTGCTAATATTTTTAAGAGATCCAATTATGATGAACCAATTGCTAGTGAGTTGAGTGCACTAGATTATCTTTATGGAGTTTTGCTTGAAATCCGTGAATCTGAAAATTGTGATGAAGTGCTTTATAAAGTGATTCACGATAGATCTTTGAATAAAAAGCATGATTTCAATGATGTTATTATAAATTCTATGAATGTCAATTGTGCTAATAATATGCAAAACCCTAAGCTTGGGGATGCTAGTTTTGCTATGTCCACTACTTGTTGCAATGATCATGATTGGGGTGATTCTTCTTATGATCTTGAAAATTTATTTAAGCCCCGTGATGAATATAAGATTGATAATAATGTTTGCAATATTGAAAGTGGGTTTGGAAGAGTGCCAACTTTAGATCCAACATATTTGGATAATGTTCAATCTTATGCAATTTTCGATAAAGGTGGGTTTGGAGAGGTCATGACTTTAGTTAATGTTAATCCCACTATTTTGGAAGAGTGTCAACTTTGCATGCATGTGGATCGTGTTGAAAATATTTTATGTGATAGCTATTTTGTTGAATTTGCTTATGATCCCACATGTAATTATTATGACAGAGGAAAATATGATTGCAAAAATTTTCATGTTACTAATTTACCTCTCTTTATGTTGAGATTGCTATTGTTTCATTCCGCTTCCTTGCATATGCTAGTTTTTGCTTGCCTTGATAATTTGTTTTCCTATAAGATGCCTATGGATAGGAAGTATGTTAGACTTAGATGTGTTTGTCACGTGTTTCATGATTCTCTCTTTATGCTTCAATTCTTGTCTTTCATGTGAGCATCACCGAAATTATCAATTCCTAGCTAGGGGCGTTAAATGATAGCGCTTGTTGGGAGGCAACCCAATTTTATTTTTGTTCCTTGATTTTTGTTCCTGTTTAGTAATAAATAAATCATATACCCTCTATTATTATTATTATTATTATTATTATTATTATTATTATTGTGTTCTTATGTTTTAATTAGTGTTTGTGCCAAGTAAAGCCTTTAGGATCTTTTTGGGTGATTCTTATTTGATCTTGCTGAAAAAAATAGAAAGTATGCGCTCACGAGAATTTTCACTTTTTTTACCAGAGAGTGATAAAATACCAATTCCAACTGCAGTAGATCAATATACAAATTATTTAGGACTTCCTAATTTTTCAGGATTTTTGGAGTTATAGAAGTATTCGAAACTTCCAGATTGCTCCAGACTGTTCTGTTTTTGACAGAGTCTGTTTTCGTGTATTGTTTGCTTATTTTGATGAATCTGTGGCTAGTATCGGGGGGTATGAACCATAGAGAAGTTGGAATACAGTAGGTTTAACACCAATATAAATAAATAATGAGTTCATTACAATACATTAAAGTGGTGGTTTTTTTTCTTATACTAACGGAGCTCATGATATTTTCTGTTGAGTTTTGTGTTGTGAAGTTTTCAAGTTTTGGGGTAAAGATTTGATGGATTTTGGAACAAGGAGTGGAAAGAGCCTAATCTTGGGGATGCCCAAGGCACCCCAAGGTAAAATTCAAGGACAGCCAAAAGACTAAGCTTGGGGATGCCCCGAAAGGTATCCCCTCTTTCGTCTTCATCTATCGGTAACTTTACTTGAGGCTATATTTTTATTCACCACATGATATGTGTTTTGCTTGGAGCGTCTTGTATGATTTGAGTCTTTGCTTTTTAGTTTACCACAATCATCCTTGCTGTACACACCTTTTGGGAGAGACACACATGAATCGGAATTTATTGGAATACTATGTGTGCTTCACTTATATCTTTTGAGCTAGATAGTTTTGCTCTAGTGCTTCACTTATACCTCTTTAGAGCACGGTAGTAGTTTTATTTTATAGAAACTATTGATCTCTCATGCTTCACTTATATTATTTTGAGAGTCTTTTAGAACATCATGGTAATTTGCTTTGGCTATAAAATTAGTCCTAATATTATAGGCATCCAGGATGGATATAGTAAAAACTTTCATATAGTGCATTAAACACTGTGAGAAGCTTGATACTTGATAATTGTTTTGAGATATAAAGGTGGCAATATTAGAGTTGTGCTAGTTGAGTAATTGTGGAATTGAGAAATACTTGTGTTGAAGTTTGCGAGTCCCATAGCATGCACATATGGTAAATGTTATGTGACAAATTTGAAGCATGAGGTGTTCTTTGATCGCTTTCCTTATGAGTGGCGGTCGGGGACGAGCGATGGTCTTTTCCTACCAATATATCCCCCTAGGAACATGCGCGTAGTTCTTGGTTTTGAGACTTGTAGATTTTCGAAATAAGTATGTGAGTTCTTTATGACTAATGTTGAGTCCATGGATTATATGCACTCTCACCCTTCCATCATTGCTAGCCTCTTCGGTATCAGGCATTGCCCTTTCTCACCTTGAGAGTTGGTGCAAACTTCACCGGTGGATCCAAACCACGTGATATGATACGCTCTATCACACATAGGCCTCCTTATATCTTGCTCAAAATAGCCACCATACCTACCTATTATGGCATTTCCATAGCCATTTTGAGATATATTGCCATGCAACTTTCCACCGTTCCGTTTATTACGACACTCTCCATCATTGTCATATTGGTTTGCATGATCATGTAGTTGACATAATATTTGTGGCAAAGCCACCTTCATAATTCTTTCATACATGTCACTCTTGATTCATTGCACATCCCGGTACACCGCCGGAGGCATTCACATAGAGTCATATTTTGTTCTAAGTATCGAGTTGTAATTCTTGAGTTGTAAGTAAATAAAAGTGTGATGGTTTTCATTATTTGAGCATTGTCCCATGTGAGGAAAGGATGATGGAGACTATGATTCCCCCACAAGTCGGGATGAGATTCCGGACGAATATAAAAAAAGGCCATAAAAAGAGAAAAAGGCCCAAATACAAATAAAAAAGTGAGAGAAAAAGAGGGAAGGGGCAATGTTACTATCCTTTTTCCACACTTGTGCTTCAAATTAGCACCATGATCTTCATGATAGAGAGTCCCTTATGTTGTCACTTTCATATACTAGTGGGGATTTTTCATTATAGAACTTGGCTTGAATATTCCAATGATGGGCTTCCTCAAAATGCCCTAGGTCTTCGTGAGCAAGCAAGTTGGATGCACACCCACTTAGTTTCTTTTGTTGAGCTTTCATATATTTATAGCTCTAGTGCATCCGTTGCATGGCAATCCCTACTCCTTGCATTGACATTAGTTGATGGGCATCTCCATAGCCCGTTGATTAGCCGCGTCAATGTGAGACTTTCTCCTTTTTTGTCTTCTCACACAACCTCCATCATCATATTCCATTCCACCCATAGTGCTATGTCCATGGCTCGCGCTCATATATTGCGTGAAAGTTGAAAGAGTTTGAAAAGGCTAAGTATGAAACAATTGCTTGGCTTGTAATCGGGGTTGTGCATGATGGGAGCATTTTGTGTGACGAAAATGAAGCATGGCCAAACTATATGATTTTGTAGGGATAAGCTTTCTTTGGCTATGTTATTTTGATAAGACACAATTGCTTGGTTAGCATGCTTGAAGTATTATTATTTTTATGTCAATATTAAAAAATTGTCTAGAATCTTTTGGATCTAAACATTCATGCCACAATAAACAGAATTACATTGAAAATTATGTTAGGAAGCATTCCACATCAAAAATTCTGTTTTTTATCATTTACCTACTCGAGGACGAGCAGGAATTAAGCTTGGGGATGCTTGATACGTCTCCAATGTATCTATAATTTTTTATTGTTCCATGCTATTATATTATCTGTTTTGGATGTTTGATGGGCTTTATTATGCACTTTCATATTATTTTTGGGACTAACCTATTAACCGAAGGCCCAGTGCAAATTGTTGTTTTTTGCCTATTTCAATGTTTGCAGAAAAAGAATATCAAATGGAATCCAAACGAAACGAAACCTTCGCGAGGATCTTTTTTTGGAACAAATGCAATCCAGGAGACTTGGAGTGGAGGTCAAGGAAGCAGCAAGGCGGCCACGAGGTAGGGCGGCGCGCCCAGGGGGGCAGGCGCGCCCCCACCCTCGTGGGCCCCTCGTAGCTCCACCGACCTACTTCTTTCACCTATATATACTCTTATACCCTAAAAACATCCAGGGGAGCCATGAAACCACTTTTCCACTGCTGCAACCTTGTGTACCCGTGAGATCCCATCCTGGGGCCTTTTCCGGCGATCTGCCGGAGGGGGATTCGATCACGGAGGGCTTCTACATCAACACCATTGCCTCTTTGATGATGTGTGAGTAGTTTACCACAGACCTTCGGGTCCATAGTTATTATATAGATGTCTTCTTCTCTCTCTTTGGATATCAATACAAAGTTCTCCTCGATGTTCTTGGAGATCTATTCGATGTAATACTTTTTGCGATGTGTTTGTCA
Organism: Triticum urartu; assembly: GCF_003073215.2. NCBI lineage: Eukaryota > Viridiplantae > Streptophyta > Magnoliopsida > Poales > Poaceae > Triticum > Triticum urartu. The sequence goes on along the minus strand of NC_053027.1, from coordinate 337,634,401 downwards.
AGATCCGATGAATTGTGGGTTTATGATCAAGTTTATCTATGAACAATATTTGATTCTTCTCTGAATTCTTATATGCATGATTTGATATCTTTTCAAGTCTCTTCGAATTATCAATTTGGTTTGGCCTACTAGATTGATCTTTCTTGTAATCAGAGAAGTGCTTAGCTTTGGGTTCAATCTTATGGTGCTCGATCCCAGTGATAGAAAGGGAACCGACGCGTATTTTATTGTTGTCATCGAAGATAAAAAGATGGGGTTTATGTCATATTGCTTGAGTTTATCCCTCTACATCATGTCATCTTGCCTAATGCGTTACTCTGTTCTTATGAACTTAATACTCTAGATGCATGCTGGATAGCGGTCGATGTGTGGAGTAATAGTAGTAGATGTAGAATCGTTTCGGTCCACTTGACACGGACGTGATGCCTATGTTCATGATCATGCCTAGATATTCTCATAACTATGCGCTTTTCTATCAATTGCTCGACAGTAATTTGTTCACCCACCGTAATATATGTTATCTTGAGAGAAGCCACTAGTGAAACCTATGGCCCCGGGTCTACTTTACATCATATAAGTTTCCGACCTAGAATTCTACTTTACTATTTATTTTATTTTGAAATATTTAATTTTCAATCTGTATAACAAAAATACCAAAGATACGTATCTTATTATCTTTATCAGATCTCACTTTCGTAAGTGACCATGAAGGGATTGACAACCCCTTTATCGCGTTGGTTGCGAGGTTCTTGTTTGTTTGTGTAGGTACTAGGCGACTTGCATGTATTCTCCTACTGGATTGATACATTGTTTCTCAAAAACTGAGGGAAATACTTACGCTACTTTGTTGCATCACCCTTTCCTCTTCAAGGGAAAACTAACGCGTGCTCAAGAGGTAGCAGGTACTTAGCGGAGTGCGTGTCACATAGAGAAAGAACAAGGGCGGAGTGTGTTTGATGGGTCTATGTAGCGTGAGTGAGACATGTGTATGTGTGAACCAGGGAGATATAAAGTTTGAGAGAGATAGAGGAGCCCCGATAAGGCTGAGTGGTGCGTCAAATAGCTGAGAGGGGGAAAGAGATATTCCATCCGCTCGATTATACAGTGCATATAAATTTTTTAGAAGTCAAACTTTGGAAACTTTGACTAGGTTTACACAAATGTTATTTATATCTACAATACCAAAGATACATCATACGAAACTACATCTCATGATCAATCTAATGGTATATGTTTGTCGTTCTAGATGTAAATGTTTTTCTCCACGTACATGGTCAAACTTTGTGATGTTTGACTTTTCAATAAATCTATATGCTATGGACCGAAGAGAGTGCCTAAGTCGAGAGAGATCAAGTGCATGTGAAGGAGAATGAGTCAGTGTGCAAAAAGAGTATGTGTGTGAAAGAGAAAGGGACAACAAACGATAAATTAGAGACAGAGTGTGTGTTTGTTCGTTTGTTTGCAAACATATCACGCTTGCATCTTCGAAATAGAAAAGCGAGGTGAGGAGATACACGAAGATAGCTAGTGCATGATTGTTTGCAACAGAGAGAGACACCCCTATAGCACATGTCCAATAGAGGTCTGGCCAACAAGGAACAAAGGTCGAGAGGGAAGCATGGAGAACATGGACGCTTGGGGAGGTAGAGAGGGTGTGTTTGTGATAGAGAGATCCCCTCGAGATCATGAGGGAACTATATGGGTGGGAGATCCAGGGACGAGGTGCGTGCGCGATAGAAAGATGCCCCGAGAGAAATCTAGATAGACCATGCACATGTTTGTGATGGAGACTAAGAATTAGCTAGTAATATACATATAGGGGGGCCTGCGTGTGCCTACAATTGAGTGAGAGACCATCATACTCGGCTAGTCATGAGATTGTGTGTGTGTGCGTGTGAGATGGAGAGAGAATGAGGGGGAGAGATAGAGTTTTAGATGGGTCTATCGAGTGTGAGTGAGATATGCATGTGTATGTGTGACCCAGGGAGATGGAGAGTTTGAGAGAGAGATGGAAGAGCACCGAGATGACAGAGTGGTGCATGAGAGAGTTACGGGCAACGAGCCAAGGAATTTGTGTGCGTATGATGAGTGCACTCAAGATATTTAGCTTGGACTAGAGAATCATATATAGTGTGCGAGAGAGACCTATAGATGGAGTATATATGCATGCGAACTAGAAAGCCCCCCCACACACACAAAGAGAGGGAGAGGGATGGAGAGAGAGGGAGAGGGACCAACAAGATTTGTGTGTTGTATGCGTGCGACATAATTGAAGATTGCCGGTGAGAGAGAGAGAGAGAGAGAGAGAGAGCAGGAGTCCGGGAGAGGGGGAGGTCGCGTTTTATGCATCAAAGACTGATATAAACCATTTTTCGATATAAACTTGCATTCAAATATTTAAATTGGAGAAGATGTTGTCCGCAATCCACACATGAATAGAGATATGCGTATATCAAACAAGTTCATTATTTTGACTTCCAACATGTTCATGGAGTACTATAATACTGTACAACATGCTACTCGATTGAGGTGTTCAATTTTAGATTTAGTTCACTATTTTGACTTGGTGAACGAGCTATTTCATTGAATCGAGATATTTCATTTTGGGTTTGATTCCTGTTTTTGAGTGGGTCAACTATTTGTCATATAGTAAATCGTTAGTAACGAGCATGTAAACACACATTACTCCCGAGCATCATCTCTCCATCTAAAAAAGAAGTGGCAAGCAAATATTTAAAAATTTGATTCGAATCGACTTGGCAAGGTAGACGTGACTTGTTCTCCGGTGCTCTGTTTTTCCTTTGTTTGGGCTTGTTGAGCTGTGCCCTCAGCAAAACCTTTTGTACTTTCCTTGTGTGACTTGGGTGCGTGTGTGTGAACTAGTCCTTGTTTGTTGCTCTTTGACGGTTTGCTTTATTTATAAAGAGGGGCAAAAGTCTTTTTTGGTAAAATTTGAATGAACCGTTAAACACCCTCTACTCGGTGGAATTCGCCCAAGCAAATAGATGGGAGACGCGAAATTACCAGACTATGTGGGACACGCATCAATTGGCCCGTTGTACATCGAGGGTAGGTTCGTAACTTCATCCAAGCGTGCCTTCTCCTCAGCCGAAATGAGATGTGCCGAATAATTCATAAACCATGGTCGGCAAAACACCCTCTCCTCGCCCGAAATCTCTCGCGCCGACTATTTCAAAACACGCCCTCCTCGCCCGAAATAGCTCGCGCCCACTGTCGGATTTAAGGTTCCGGCAGACCCTAAGTATCAACTAGTGGGTGGCGCAGGGGGATTAGGCGCCTTCTACTACATCTCCCGATCTCCGCAAAGATCCTGATCTTTATGGAAAGAATGCGGCAAGAACAAGTTAATATACCTAGTTCGCACGTAGCTTGGTGTTAATACGGTACTCAAGTGTTTGGTGGTGGAAATGCCATCCTTTGGGTGTCTCTTGCACCTGATGATGAGTTGAGCGATTATCAAAGTAAGCAAACAGGTGCTCCGCGATCGAGGGATTCTTGTTTTTGCTTGGGAGACTGGAGAGAGATGAGATAGATGCTGGTAATCCCGCGCGACGGAAGAACGCCTCAGCCCCTCTAGTGTCCTTCTCTTCGTACTCTCACTGACCCTTTAATCTAGCTTGCCTGGGTCTTGCTAGGGACTTGGTGAGATGTCATCCGACTAGTTTTCGATTTTACCCTCTCCTGTGGGTGAGCGCTCACTAGGTCCGGGTGCACGGATTATCTTTTATAGTCACCGCGACCCTCGGTCTTCTTTCCATACCTATCCGCCGCTCCGAGGCGTCCGGGATGGTACAGGGAGACAACAGATGCGCTGACTAATCTTGGTAAGGGGGAGCGCAGCCGCAAGTATACAGAACTGACTGCAGGCTGATCCAGACATGCAGTTCTTTCCCGGCCGATGCTCCGCACAGACAGCGGTTGTAGCGATGAGGCGTGGTTCTTGCTCATTCGCTCTTCCACAATCCTGCTCGAATCGCCACCTCCGTGCTCTATAAGACGCTCCTCGGTTTGGTATCCGTTGCACCGAAATAGGCACTTTGTCTTGAGTGCCGCGTACTACCACGGGCTGCGCTTCGCCCTTTGCACAAGAGGAAAGGAGGACGCCTGCTGGCGCTGGCATCGCGTAGCGCCCTGATCTTTCATGGCTCAGCCTGACCAAGCGGATAGTTCTCAGGAATCATCGCGGGCAGCGTGAGCCACCGCGCTATTCTTCCTTTACTCTCCTGCTCGGTGAGCATACTTGGCCGTGCCGCCTCGACGAAGTCGCGCGTGCTCGGCGTCCACTAGCGATGGGCAGGTCATTGGCCTCTGTGTCGGTGCGGGCGATGCCCGTCTAGGCGTGGTGATCAGCGTGTGCGGCTTGTTTGCCGCGCCTCGCAGGAGGTCTCTGCGTGTCTTGTAGTCTCCCTGTGCTGTAGAGTCGAAGAAACCTGGGCTGGCAGGCCGTTCCTGCGCCTGGCTTGGACCGAAGCCACAGTACTAATGTTCGAGTTGCCGGTGACGCGGGGTCAAGGGCATACCGGGCAGGTCGACTCACCCGGCGGTGCTCCGGCGCGAATCCTCTCGAGGCACCTATCCGTTCGGCCCCCGTCCTGTGTGTGTTCCAGAACGCCAGAGGTCCCAACCTCGATTAGCCCGTGCACAGCGCGGCCACTTGCAGGTTGTGCTCCGGCGGGTTCAACTCCCGCTAGGTGTCGAACCCGCTTTTTGGCTCCAGGGTGATGCAGGATGGGCGAGGAAGGGCAGTACAAGGCTGACAAGTCCTGGCGGGGCCTACAGCGATGCTGCCGGCTCCCCTTGGCGAGCCTTCGTGAACGTAGCGACATTAAGACCTTTGGCGCGAGCTCGTTGCGTGCTCTCCTATTGATATGCCCATCATGCGCTTGCCTCTCTTAGCGGTTGGCCTTCATGCGCGGCGGCTTACATCATGATCTTCACGAGGTTGGACGGCTGATCCTGACTATGCAGAGCGGCGGTGCAGCGTATATGCCTCAAGATTACTATCTGATCTGCGGATCAGTAATGGGGGTTACGCATCGCAACCGGTTGGGATAGTACGAGCAAGGATGCCGAGAGGCGTTGTTTTGAGAAGAATAGGGACGTGCGGTCGCGGGTGCCAAGTTTGCTGCCTTTCCGTGCACCTCCGCCCTCGTGCGTTTTTGGACAGGATTGTGGCTGGGTAGTGTGGGCTCCTATGGCGCTTGTTCTTTCATGTCCCCGTTCCTCTCGGCGAGGAGTGTTCTCGTGGCCGAGCAGAGAAGGCCGAGAGGGCGAGTCGGAGTTCCGGGCTTGAGGCCGCTTCGCCGACAAGCGCGGCATGGGCGCGCCGTGCGGACGTAAGGCATGCTGTTGTTCCACAGTGTGGTGGGGGCTCCCGCGGCGTGGAGGTGATCTTTATCGGAGAGCGGAACGAGAGTAACGATATGATGAGACAGAGTGGAAGCGGGCATACAGTAGAACGCGTGCCCAGAGGCCGGCAACGTTTCGATTGTTCTCATAAGAGTGCTAGTCGAGTTCGTCGTAGTTGGTCGCGGAGACCGGGTAAGCCCCGGCTCCCGCTCTTCATTCCCACTTGCGAGCTCGCACAGCGGCCTCTGCTCACAGCGACGACTAGATAACGGGCCATGATCTCCCTGTAGTCTCAGTGGCGGGAAGATCTGATTACGCTAGCCAAGCGGCCGAAATGAGCAGACGTTTAGCGCAGTGACAGTGGCCTGAGAGGCCAACAACCCCTAGAGGGCCGGACTACGGATTCAGTTCAAGAGCACCGCCAGCTCTAACAGTGTAGGATAGCTTAAATGAGAAGAGATGTTCGACGCGCAGGTGTTGCCGCCGAGGGTCGGTAGCGGGCTGGAGTGAACGCAGCTTCGGTGATGTTATGGAGGGGGAGCGCGCGTCGCGCGGTGTGGGCGTTCGGGGGTTCCTCGAGCTTCTCCGTTTCTCTTCAGCGGCGACCCTCGAGGGTGGCCGCGATCAGCTCCATCGTCGTATCTCTTGGGGGGTGGCAACGTGTCCGCCCGCCGTCGTGCCTTGGTGAAGCGCGAGAGGGAGTCCGCCTGAGCTCTGGAAGGCAGCTCGGGCTCCGGTGTGAGGCGAGACCGCGCCGGATTTGTTCTTCCTTTCCTTTTTCCTGCGTAACAAAGACAATAGTGCGGAGCCCCGCGGGGGCGTGTTTGGGTTATTGCTGTTAATCATCGTTTGCTTTCGTTACCGTTCCTTCCGGCTATGTGCCCGAGCGTGGATAGTTCCCGACCCCGGCCGTGAGGGGGGGCGACCGACCCAGGCCCTTTGTTTGTGTCGCGGTGCCCGTGGGGCACGGACTGGAGGGGTGCTCCTGTAAGGGGCCCAGGTCGCGAACTCTTTGAATGACTAGGATAGGAACGCTCGCGAGGGCGCTCAACTGCCCCCCCCCTCGCGAGGCCTTGCGCAAAGAAATCGAGGCAGGAGAGTGAAAAGCCGAAGAATCGCAAGCCAAAGATGGCAACAACTTCAATAAAACTTCAAATGGAACAACAAGCCAACTGCGGAAAGCAAATGAAAAAGCCGCGTCCGGCACCTAATCTAGTCTTCGACGTCTTCTCACCAGCGCGGAGCTAAGTGCTGCCACTGGGCGTGGGAGGGAGCCCCAGGGCCTGAGGCCGGCTCCTGAGACTCCGGGGTGTACAGCCCCAACTCATTATTACGTGAGAGTGTCACGGGCGGCGAGCTTCACAGGCGTTGGCCTTCTTCACAGGCTCCGGGCCTTTTCCAAACGAGCTTCACAGGCATTCGCCTTCTTCACAGGCTCCGGCCTTTTCCAAAACGCGATAGCTTCACAGGCATTCGCCTTCTTCACAGGCTCTGGGCCTTTTTCCAAAACGCGATAGCTTCACAGGCATTCGCCTTCTTCACAGGCTCTGGGCCTTTTCCAAAACGCGATAGCTTCACAGGCATTCGCCTTCTTCACAGGCTCTGGGCCTTTTCCAAAACGCGATAGCTTCACAGGCATTCGCCTTCTTCACAGGCTCTGGGCCTTTTCCAAACGATAGCTTCACAGGCATTCGCCTTCTTCACAGGCTCTGGGCCTTTTCCAAAACGCGATAGCTTCACAGGCACTCGCCTTGTCACAGGCTCTGGGCCTTTTCCAAAACGCGATAGCTTCACAGGCACTCGCCTTGCTTCACAGGCTCTGGGCCTTTTCCAAAACGCGATAGCTTCACAGGCACTCGCCTTGTTCACAGGCTCTGGCCTTTTTCAGGGGTAGAACCTCGGAGTGCTGGGATGTCTGCATGCTTTCTGGAACTGCTCCTCTTTAGTCTCAAGCGCGGAGCCGGGCTGGGAAACTAGTGAACAACTATAACTGGCCTCGCCACATGTGGGAGTCTTGTGGTTGCAGTGCCTCCCGGAGGGAACCCGCCTGAGCACAGGTCTCCTACCTCGAGAGTCTGTGCGGATGTTGCGGCAGTGATATCCCGCACGCTTGCTGGTACCTCACGCTCGCAGCGCGGCTTCTCGGCATTCCTCCCCCAGCACGAGGTCCATCCCCCTGCATGGCGTCCTGCTGCGCTCGTCGAACGCCAGGACGCGCGGAGCGACGTCTGACCTCGTGAGGGAGGACCGCTTCCGCTCCGTAGACCAGGAAGAACGGGGTCTGGGTCTCAGTCGGTTGTCGCGTGGTGCGGATGGACCACAGCACGGACTGAAGCTCGTCGTACCAACCTCTGCCACAGGCCTCCAGCTTCTTCTTGAACGTCCTGGTCTTGAGGCCCCTCAGGACCTCCGCGTTGGCTCGCTCGGCCTGGCCGTTGCTTCGGGGGTGCGCCCGAAGGCGTAGCATATCTGCGTTCCAAGGTTAGCACAGTATGTTTTGAAGAGGTTACTGGTGAACTGCGAACCGTTGTCCGTGATGATGCGATTCGGCACCCCGAACCGGCTCACGATGCCCTTGATGAACTTGACCGGAACCCGCGGGAATGGTGCGGACAGCCTCTACTTCAGCCCACTTGGTGAACTTGTCCACGGCAACGTAGAGGTAGCGGTAGCCCCCTGGCGCCCGAGGAAACGGGCCCAAGATGTCCAGCCCCCAGACTGCGAATGGCCACGAAAGGGGGATAGTCTGCAAGCCTCCTGCTGGCTGATGGATCTGCTTGGCGTGGAACTGGCAGGCTTCACAAGCTTTCACTAGTTCCACGGCGTCATTGAGCGCGGTGGGCCAATAAAACCCACTGCGGAACGCCTTGCCGACGAGGGTCCGCGATGATGAATGATGTCCGCAGTCTCCGCCGTGTATATCTTCCAGTAGTTCCTTCCCTTGCTCCCTGGAGATGCAGCAGCAGGGATACATCGTTTGGTCGCTTCCGGTAGAGCTCTCCGTCTTTGATGCAGTATGCCGTGGCCTGGCGTGCCACTCGCTCCGCTTCCTCCTCCTTCTCCGGCAAGGTCCCTTGCGCTAGTAGCTCCGGAGCTCCGTGATCCAACATCCCTCCTGAAGGTTCCATCGTCAGGAGCAGGCGCTGCTCCTGAGGCCGGACCAGGCGAGCTCCTGAGGCAGGTGGCTGGGGGAGCTCCTCCGGGCTGAGCCGTGTTTGATAATGAGAGCTGAGGGCTTGAAGAGCCGCTCCTCGAAAACGCCAGGCTCCTGAGGTAACCGCCTGGACGCCCGTTTGGCGATGTCGTCGGCCTCCTGATTGGTGCCACGGGGCACATGCTGCAACTCCAACCCCCAGAACTGCTTCTCCATCCTGCGACCTCCGCAAGGTAGGCTTCCATGTGCTCATCCTTCGGCTCGTACACCTTGTTGGAGAAATTGACAAGGAGCTGCGAATCGCCCTTGATGGTGAGGCATTTCACCCCCAGGGCCGCGGCCTTCAAGCCCGCTATTAAACCTTCATACTCTGCTATGTTGTTGGAGACCTTTTCACCTTGCTGGAAACAGAGCTTGCACGGTAATAGAGCTTGTCCTGTGGGTGATATAAGCACCGCCCCAGCCCCGCCATGCCTGGAGAACGCCCCATCGAAGTACATGACCCAGCCTTCTGGCGCCTCGCTTCCCGGGGATAGGGACCGATCCTCGTCGGCCTTGAGGCCTGGTGCCTCCGTCCATTCTGCCACAAAATCCGCCAACGCTGCTCCCTTGATGACTCTGGTCGTGCTGAATTCGAGCTGAAACGCTTGCAGTTCTATGTTCCACTCAGCGACCCTTCCAGCTGAATTAGGGCTCCTGAGCACTCTCTCCAGGGGGTATGACGAGACGACCTTGATGGGGTGACCCTGAAAATAGTGCCGCAGCTTGCGCGAAGCCACCAGTAGCGCGAGGAGGAGTTTCGAGGCATGGGGTACCGTGCTCTTGCATCCCGCAGCACTGTGCTGACGAAGTACACTGGGTGCTCAACGAGGTGGAGTGCGTCAGTGCTGGTGGCTCCCTTCGGAGACCGTGGCGCCTCTTGAGGCAATGAGCCTCCTGAGACTGGCCATCTGGAAGAGGGGCCTCTTCCGCCTCTGGTGCGCCCCTCTGCGGCGGCTGATCCTCCTCAGCCGAGGTGGCGGTTTCTGGGCCTTCCTTGTCCCTGTTCTGCCTTGTCCCGGGCTGCTGCTGGTTTTGATTCGGCGCTCCTCTCTGACTGCCACCAGCTGCGCTGGCGGAGTAGGGAGTGGCGGCGAGGTAAAGCACCAGGGGCTCTTGAGGGCGCGGAGCCACCATGACCGGTGGGCTGGTCAGGTATCTCTTGAGATCCTGGAACGCCTTGTCGGCCTCTTCAGTCCACTCAAAGGGCCCCTTTTTCTTCATTAGCTGGAAGAAGGGCAGCGCTCGTTCTCCCCAACTTGGAGATGAAGCGCCCTAGCGCGGTCACGCGCCCGTGAGCTTCTGCATTTCTCTGAGGGTCTTTGGCGGGCTCATGTCTTCCACCGCCTTGACCTTCTCTGGGTTAGCCTCGATGCCTCGGTGGGACACGAGGAAACCCAAGAGCTTGCCCGAGGGGACTCCGAACACACACTTCTCTGGGTTGAGCCGTAGGTTCACTGCGTTGAGGCTCGCGAAGGTTTCCTCCAAGTCTTGTATCAAGGTCCGGCCTCCCGAGACTTTACCACAATGTCATCGACGTAAGCTTCAACATTCTTCCCGAGCTGCGGGCCCAAGGTGATGTGCATCAGCCGCTGAAAGGTCGCCCCTGCGTTACGCAGCCCGAATGGCATGCACGTGTAGCAGTACACCCCACACGGGGTTAGGAAGGCTGTCTTCTCGACGTCTTCTACCGCCATCTTGATCTGGTGATACCCAGAGAAGGCATCCAGGAAGCATAACAGGTCGCATTCCGCAGTGGAATCGACGATCTGGTCGATGCGGGGGAGCGGGAACGGATCTTGCGGGCATGCTTTGTTGAGGTTGGTGAAGTCGACACACATGCGTTCCTTCCCTCCCTTCTTTGGCACAACGACAGGGTTGGCCAACCAATCTGGGTATCGGACCTCGCGAATGACCCCAGCGGCCTCTAATTTGCGGGTCTCTTGGACGATGAAGGCCTGCTTTTCTGTGGACTGCCGCCTGGCCTTCTGCTTCACAGGGCGCACGTTGGGGCACACGTTGAGGTGATGCTCGATTACACTCCTGGGGATCCCTGCCAACTGGTCCGGCTCCCAAGCGAATACCTTCTTGTTTGCGCGCAGGAACCCGACCAGGGCCTCCTCCTGCTCGGGTTTGAGGTGGGCGCCTATGGTGAAAGTGGCGTTGGTGGACCCGTCCTCATCGACGGGTATCTGCTTGGTTTCTGCCTTGTCTTGGGTGAACAACTGCTTCTTCTTGGCGGGTGCAGCCCCCTTGGGCTCGGGGGTCTCCAAGTCGGCGGGCTGTGCCGACCGCCGCCGTCTTGAAGGCGAGCTTGAGCCCGCAGCGCGTCCCGGTGTCCCCATGCACAGTGAGGACACCCGCTGCATCCCGGGCATCTTCATGAGGTTGTACGCCGGGTGCGTCGCGGCCATGAACTGGGCCAGCGCTGGTAGCCGAGGTGGCGATAATGTAGGGAGAGACCGTGGGAAGCGAATGCAATCGAAGGTCAACGAGTGCACGATGGCGAAGTAGTGAACGAATAGTGCCGAAGATTCACGGGGAGCAGGATCAGCACCCAAGGAACTAGATGACTTGCCGCCGACGACCTGAGAAGGACCGCTGGTATTCAGCCGTTCAAGGGTATCGGAGCAGATTGAAGCCAATCGACGAGAGCACCCTAAGGCCGCCGCCGCCATCAACAAGGGTTCTGTGACAGGCACTTGGCAGAATGTGGGAGGTGCACAACAATGAAGAGCGCGCCGAAGCAGGCGTGGAAGGTTGTGTATACCAGAACTGAAAGTCAGCGGACAATCTCGCTGACTTCGATCCGGGAGCCCCTGACGCGCGTGACAGCGCGCTGACCCGGCGGATGAACGGCTTGACATAGGTGACTTGTGGGCGCGCTGCGAGCGCACCCAGGAGGGCTGCGACAACGCCGGGGTGTTGGTGTATAGCGCGATGGGACGGCCAGGAGAGCCCCCTGCAGCGCGGACAAGCTCGGCGACGCGGTCGAGCCATTCCCCGTAGACGTCATCGGCGGGGCGGCAGCGCAGAGCTCGTTTGCCGCGATGAGTGCGCAGCCCGAGCCTCCATGGGCGCGCTAAGCGCGTGGGGCGAAGATCCAGCTGGTGCAAGTGATGGAGTAGCGTGCGGCCGTCTTGCCGCGCGGATGGATGCTGAGACGACGCTTGCTGCTCGCCCCCCGCCCGGCCGGTGGCGGCGTTGATGGCAGGCGACGGGGAACGACGAGGACGTCCGCCCGACGGGCGCGTCTGGGCGACGCTGGGAAGCGATGGCGGCCTGGCCGCTCGGCGCAGGCCCGACGAGCGTCGGACATGGACGCGACTGGAGCGAGAGCGGTGGAAGACGAATTCGTGGAATGGGGGGGGGGGAGGGGGGGGGGGGGGGGATGGGGGGGGAGGGGGGGAAGGGGGGAGGGGGAGCGGGTTGGGGGGGTGGGGGGAGGAGGGAGGGAAGGGAGAGGCGGGAGGAGAAACTCAAAACACCTACCCCCGCCCACGCTCACCCACCGCCACCCGCCGCCCCCCATCGGAGGGCTGCACACCCCTACCTGGCGCGCCAAATGTCGGATTTCGGGTTCCGGCAGACCCTTAAGGTTCGAACACTGGGGTGCGCGCGGAGATTACGCCTTCTACCTCTCCGTCTCGCAAAGATCTAGACTACTGAAAGAACTGCACAAGAGACACAAGGTTTATACTGGTTCGGGCCACCGTTGTGGTGTAATACCCTACTCCAGTGTGTGGTGTGTGGATTGCCTCTTGGGCTGATGATGATGAAGCAATACAAGAGAACAGCCTCGCGAGGGTCTGTTCTTGGCTGGGCGATGAACTGCTGGGAGGAGTTCAGCACCTTTCTCTCTCTCTCTCTCTCTCCTGCCTTACTCTACTTCGCCTCTTGTGTGGTCCCGCTTGCGTGTGGCTCCTATTTATAGAGGCCCTGGTCCTCTTCCCAAATATCGAGCGGGAAGGGAGCCAACAATGGCGGGCTAATTTGAAGGGGGACAGCAAGTATCAGCTATCCTGACAAAAGCTAGTCTTCGCCTGCGCAAAGCTCTGGTGATGACGCCGTCTTGGGCTCCACGGTGACCTCCGTCTCGTAGTCCTCCTGGTCTTGGTCTCGTTGCACCGAAATGGCAACCTTTGCCTGATGCCTCGGTACTCCGCGGCTGCGCTTGCCCCTTTGCACCAAAGAGGAAAGGAGGACGCTGCGCGGGCTGGCACCCGCCTGGCGCCCTGAGTCGTCATGGCTCGCGTCACGGGCACCTCGCGAGGTACCCCGCCTTGATCTCTCCGCCTCCTCGCGAGCCAGCCTGACGAGGCCGTGCCTGAGGAAGCTCCGTGTCGTCCGCCCCGCGAGGCTTGGCCCCTCGCGAGGGTCTTGAGTTTGTGTTGGTGAAGATGGGCCGTGCTGGGCCCCCCTTTGAGCCACGCCAGGCCGCAGGCAGGCAAGTCTGGGGACCCCCGTTCCCAGAACGCCGACACCACTATTCTCAAAACACGCTCTCCTCGCCCGAAATAGCTCGCGCCCACTATTTCAAAACACGCCCTCCTCGCCCGAAATCGCTTCGCCCCACTATATTTCAAAACACGCCCTCCTCGCCCGAAATCGCTCCCGCCCACTATTTGGGGAGAAGCAAAGTTACTCTACTATCCCCGACCCTCAGTACACAGACCCAAGCCGAGAAGCCTAAAGGCAGGGGTAGAACTGTAACTCCCCCACATTTCAGACAAATGCGTCCATAAGACATGGTTCCACTCCCCTCCCAATTCCCATTCATACCTCGTGGGCGCCAAATCACCTTCTCCCCGGAAGCTCCCTTCTCCCGAGCCGCGAAACCTCAGCCCCTCCTCCATGGCGCCCCCACCGCACCAAATTCACAGCCGCCCTCCTCCCTAATGCCCGGAGACGCTGTCCATTTGCCGTCATGCACTGGCCGTGTGCCTCTTACTCTGCTGCGGAGCTGCTCGACGACGGCCGTGAACCGTACCGGAGCCATTCACCCCCGCCGTTGTTCACGGCGCCAGAGCTCAACTTTCGGACTCCGTCCAGAGCCCCGTGCGCTCTTCCCTGAGCTCATGTCGCCGCGCACCTCTCGCTTCACATGCCCCGGGACAGGCCACGCCAACCGCGCCGCCGCCTCACCGACTCAGGTACTGGGAGCTGCTACTTCACTGGCACGCCACACTATGTGCACATCCTCCAATCTCAAATCACCTTTATATTAGGCCGTAGTTGTACTGATTTCCTATATGAGCACCACACAGATTCATGGGAAGCAAGCACCCTCGCAGCGCGGAGACTTCTAGCTGCCAGTGGCTGCGTAGTCTACATAGGCATGCGGACACGCTTCACACCTCGGACCAGCCAACGCCAATTTTATTCTGGGCCAATCGATTCCCAATGGGAAGCAGCACCCCTCGAGGCGGCGGAGCTTCTAGGCTGCCGGTTGGCTGGTGTCTAACATAAGGGTGCGGGGGCACAAGTTCACCGCGGAAGCAACGCTTAGATGGCTATTTTAGAATTGCGTCAGTTGATGGTATTGCCGCCACCGGATCTGGATGACGGCGAGTCTTTGTGGATTGGCCCGGGGGCGGCGCAACCACGATAGTGCGGTGGGGCGGGGAGAGGGGTTTTGGTCGGAGCCACGGACGACGGAGGCAGGCTGCTCTGCCGGTGGTCGCTGGCTCTTCGAGGAAGATTCCGAACAGTGTCAGCCGGGAAGCACAAGACGGCCATCAAGCCATCCGGCGTAGATCGGACAGTACCAAAATAAAATAAAACCGCGTGACCCCAATTTAGTCTTCAGTCAACAGATGTGGGACCACTCTCGTACCTTGCTGTTGATCTCTTAGGGTATTTCTTCACATCAGGGAGATGTGTCGTTCTTAACATTATGCATTTTCTGCATCTTTCAGCCACACAGTCTTCCGACTCACCGCAGCTGCTCCAACAAGGGAAGCATACACCAGAAGGGAGATATAGTCCCCACTCAACAGTTCCCTGCATCGAATGCACGTGCCCGACATGGACAGCCACAACAACTGCAGGGCCATCGAGAAATCAGCACATGATGCTCACTCCTATGGATGGTGGCCAGATAGGTTGTACCCTCATCTTACTTGTGTGCAACATTTATGGCTTTATTATTCATCTAAGCATGGAAAATAGATTATCACATTTCACTGTATATTCATGTTGATCCCTTGTGGGTCTTGCTCAGAGTTAACATTGTTCCATTGTTCAGCTAAGAGACTTGTTCTTTAGGTAACATTGTTCCATAGTTATCATCCATCATTCAATGCTATCCCACAGGCTGGTGATTATAGTATTATACCACTTCTAGTATTACCTATGTTTTTCTTTAATACTTTTCTGTGCCATCTAGTTAATCTTGAGTACAAACGATACATATTCTGTAGCTTTCATCTGTGTTCTCCCTTTAGTTTTTGAGACCTGTTGCTGCTAGTTAACCCCAGTCCTACTATTTATGTCCTCTCCTACATGCACTCTGATAACCCACATGTATAGGGGATCGCAACAGTTTTCGAGGGTAGAGTATTCAACCCAAATTTATTGATTCGACACAAGGGGAGCCAAAGAATATTCTCAAGTATTAGCAGCTGAGTTGTCAATTCAACCACACCTGGAAACTTAATATCTGTAGCAAGGTATTTAGTAGAAAAGTAATATGATAGTAGTGGTAATGGTATCAAAAGGTAACGATAGCAAAAGTAATGTTTTTGGTATTTTGTAGTGATGATAACAATAGCAACGGAAAAGTAAATAAGCGAAGAACAATATATGGAAAGCTCGTAGGCAATGGATCGGTGATAGAGAATTATGCCGGATGTGGTTCATCATGTAACAGTCATAACCTAGGGTGACACAGAACTAGCTCCGATTCATCAATGTAATGTAGGCATGTATTCTGAATATAGTCATACATGCTTATGGAAAAGAACTTGCATGACATCTTTTGTCCTACCCTCCCGTGGCAGCGGGGTCCTAGCGGAAACTAAGGGATATTAAGGCTTCCTTTTAATAGAGTACCGGACCAAAGCATTAACACATAGCGAATACATGAACTCCTCAAACTACGGTCATTACCGGGAGTGGTCCCGACTATTGTCACTTCGGGGTTGCCGGATCATAACACATAGTAGGTGACTATAGACTTGCAAGATAGGATCAAGAACTCACATATATTCATGAAAACATAATAGGTTCAGATCTGAAATCATGGCACTCGGGCCCTAGTGACAAGCATTAAGCATAGCAAAGTCATAGCAACATCAATCTCAGAACATAGTGGATACTAGGGATCAAACCCTAACAAAACTAACTCGGTTACATGATAAATCTCATCCAACCCATCACCGTCCAGCAAGCCTACAATGGAATTACTCACGCACGGCGGTGAGCATCATGAAATTGGTGATGGAGGATGGTTGATGACGACGATGGTGATGGATTCCCCTCTCCGGAGCCCCGAACGGACTCCAGATCAGCCCTCCCGATAGAGTTTAGGGCTTGGCGGCGGCTCCGTATCGTAAAACGCGATGAATCTTTCTCTCTAATTTTTTTTCTCTCCGAACACGAATATATAGAGTTGGAGTTGAGGTCGGAGGAGCTCCAGGGGGCCCACGAGGTAGGGGGCGCGCCCAGGGGGGCAGGCGCGCCCCCCACCCTCGTGGCTAGGGTGTGGGCCCCTTGGTCTTGATCTTTTGCCAGTATTTTTTTATTATTTCCAAAAATAATCTCCGTGAAGTTTTAGGTCATTCCGAGAACTTTTGTTTTTGCACATAAATAACACCATGGCAATTCTGCTGAAAACAGCGTCAGTCCGGGTTAGTTCCATTCAAATCATGCAAGTTAGAGTCCAAAACAAGGGCAAAAGTGTTTGGAAAAGTAGATACAACGGAGACGTATCAACTCCCCCAAGTTTAAACATTTGCTTGTCCTCAAGCAATTCAGTTGACAAACTGAAAGTGATAAAGAAAAACTTTTACAAACTCTGTTTGCTCTTGTTGTTGTAAATATGTAAAGCCAGCATTCAAGTTTTCAGCAAAGATTATGAACTAACCATATTCACAATAACTCTTAGGTCTCATGTTTACTCATATCAATGGCATAATCAACTAGCGAGCAATAATAATAAATCTCGGATGACAACACTTTCTCAAAACAATCATAATATGATATAACAAGATGGTATCTCGCTAGCCCTTTCTGAGACCGCAAAACATAAATGCAGAGCACCTTTAAAGATCAAGGACTGACTAGACATTGTAATTCATGGTAGAAGAGATCCAGTCAAGTCATACTCGATGTAAACTAATCAGTAATGAATGCAAATGACAGAGGTGCTCTCCAGCGGGTGCTTTTTAATAAGAGGAGGATGAATCAACATAAAAGTAAATAGATAGGCCCTTCGCAGAGGGAAGCAGGGATTTGTAGAGGTGCCAGAGCTCGGTTTTGAAATAGAGATGAATAATATTTTGAGCAGTATACTTTCATTGTTAACATAACAACCAAGAGATGGCGATATCTTCCATGCTACACACATTATAGGCGGTTCCCAAACAGAATGGTAAAGTTTATACTCCCCCTCCACCAACAAGCATCAATCCATGGCTTGCTAGAAGCAACGAGTGCCCCCAACTAACAAGAGTCCCAGGGGGAGTTTTGTTTGCAATTATTTTGATTTGATTTGCATAAAGCATGGGACTGGGCATCCCGATGACCAACTATTTTCTCATGAGTGAGGAGCGGAGCCACTCCTCTTGAGAATAACCCGCCTAACATGGAAGATATGGACAGCCCTAGTGTAAGTGCATCTAGTGCCACCCCTAGTTGGTTTTGGAGTATTGACGATAAACCTGGTTGAGGGACTAATGTGTTTGTGAGAATTGTAGGATAACACAGGTAGAAGTCCCTCATTGATTCGGTTTTCCTACCGGAGATGAACCCTAAAGATGTATGAAGACACAAGTGGTATGTGAAGACAATCACATTGAAGACTATGAGAAGAGAAGACATCGCGTGAAGACTATGGAGCACGAAGACTTAGTTGTTTCGTTGTTTCCTTTTCTTCTTTGTTGAGTCATAGGAACCTTAAGTGGGGTCCAAGTGAACCATTCAGAATGACTGAAGTGATGCTTAACCAAAATCCTATGTCTTCGAGCGAAGACAATGAGAGCAAATTGTATCCAGAGTTGGATAAGTCAGATTTGCTTGTAGCCCAAGTAAAGTTGTCGTGTGTGTTTGAAATCTGACCGTTGGAACACGTGTTAGTTCCTTAGTGACCCAGGATCATTTCGGACAAATCAGGTCGGGTTGCCTAGTGGCTATAAATAGCCCACCCCCTACACCATAAATTGATTGGCTGCTCAGAGTTAGTGCACGGCTTTTGTCGTTTGAGAGCAACCCACCTCGAAGCCTTTGAGAGAGAAATCCTTGCGAGGACAAAGCCCTAAACACCCAGAGCCAAAGAGTGTTAGGCATCACTGAAGTCTTCCTGTCTGTGTGATCTGAAGACTTATTACACTTGAGGACTGTGAATCCTCCAGCCAGTTAGGCGTCGCGTTCTGAGCATCCAAGAGTCATTGTGGATCGCTGGTGAACGAAGTCTGTGAAGGTTTGGAAGTCTACCTTGAAGACTTACCAGAGTGATTGGGCGAGGACTGGGTGTCCTTAGCTCAAGGGGAATAAGGTGGAGACGCGGTCTTCTGAGTTAAATCTCAGCCTCCCTAACCAGACGTACAGTTGTCACAGCAACTGGAACTGGTCCAACAAATCATTGTCTTCAACGAGCCACTGGTTCAATCCTTCCCATCTCTTTATTTGTAGCTAATCCTTGTGAAGTCATTGCCTGTTTGCATTATCCTTTTGTCTTCACTGTGTGACTACTTGTTCTGATTGGCTTCATACTATCTTCCATCCTGATCCATACTGCCTAGCTGCTATTAGTCTTTGTATACTTGACTATGGCTTGCCTAGTGTAGTCTAGCTTCCGCTGCATGGTAATAGGTTTATTTCTATCGCTTGTCTTTGAAACCTCCATGTTTTGAACACTTTCATAAAAATCGCCTATTCACCCCCCTCTAGTCGATCACTAGCACTTTCAATTGGTATCAGAGCAAGGTACTCCCTTGTTCTGTGTGATTCGGTTTAACCACCTGGAGTTTTAGCTATGTCGACTGCAGGGATAATCAAAGTCTCCGCTGTGTGCCCCGTCTTCGATGGAACTGAATATCCCTATTGGAAGAATAAGATGCGCATGCATCTTGAAGCCATTGATGTTGACCTCTGGTATGTCGTCAAGAATGGCCTCCCCAAGGCTGGTGAAGGTGTCACCGCTGCTGATGTCAAGAAGTTTGTTCAACTGGATTCCACTACCAAGAATATCATCTGTGGTCATCTGACCAAAGGGAAGTATGGCCGTGTGAGTGCTCTGGAAACATCTAAGCTAGTCTGGGACTGGCTCTCCAAGGTCAACGAAGGCGTCTCAACCCAGAGAGATCAAAGGATCAGTGTCCTTCACAACCTCTTCAACCACTTCAAGAGAAACGACAATGAGAATGTTCAGCTCACGTTTGATCGACTCACTGACATCACAAATGAGCTTCAAGCTCTTGGTGCTACTGAGATCACTAAGAATGAAATCATCAAGACACTCATGAGATCACTTGATAGCTCGTTTGACACCCTAGCCCCGATGACTCAAGAACGCCCTGACTTCAGGAGACTCGATCCGTTTGACATACTTGAAAGTCTCAACACACATGAGTTTCAACTGTCTGAGAAAAGAGACATCTACGGTCCCAACTATGGCCGAACTCGTGCCTTGAAGGCAAAAGTTGTTTCCTCATCTGAAGAAGAATCTGACTGCAGTTCTGATGATCCTGAAGACATTGGAAAGGAGCTTGCTATGCTTGTGAAGAAGTTCCAGAAATTCACCAAGAAGAAAGGCTTCAGAAAGTCCTATCGATCCAGCTCAAGGAATGATGAAGCTTCTGCTCATGACTACAAGAAGAGAACATGCCACAAGTGCAAGAAACCTGGTCACTACATCTCTGAGTGTCCGCAGTGGGACAATGAGAACAAGAAGAAGAAGAAGAAGAAGAAGAAGAAGAAGAAGAGCAAGGAATATGATTCTGACGACAAGAAGAAGAAATACTCAAAGTCTTCTTCCAAGTCTTCCTCAAAGTCTTCATCACACAAGAAGAGCTCATCTGGAAAGGCCCGTGCGTTTGTTGGCAAGGAAATGGATTCAGAGGAGGAGTCTGCTTCTAAGGAGGCGGAGGTGGAGTCTAAGGAGGAGTCCGATTCTGGCGTTGCAAGTCTGGCTACAGCCTATGTTGCCAAGTCCATCTTCAACACTGAAAACAATGACTTCATCACCGACGCCGATGCTAATGACAAGGACAACTCCGCTCCCACCTACTGCTTCATGGCAAGTGGTGCCAAGGAAAACTCACGCACTACTCACTATCAAACATCCAGTGAAGATGACTCTGATTGTGGTTCCAAACCCAGCTACAAAACACTTGCTAAAATTGCAGCTGAACAACAAAAAGCTATGGAACATATTCAAAAACTGTTAGACAAAAGCGATGACCTGTTAGACGCTGAAATGACTCGATCTTAGTCCTTAATTGAAGACATAAAAAATCTTCATGTTAAGTATGAGGAACTTGAAAGTCGTCATGAAATGCTCTCAACAACTCATGAAAAGCTTTCCTATGATTATCTTCAAAGGAAGCAAGATCTTGAGAAATTGAGAGCGGCTCATGAAGATCTACAAAAGGAAAACGAGTCACTTATCGCCAAACAGATCAGTCCCGCTCAGGAAGGATTTGAACCACCATGTCTTAAATGCATTGAGCATGATAACGCTACTTCTGTTGCTGGATGTTCTACTGCTGCTACTGTTGCAATATCTTCAACTGTTGATGTGGTAACTAACCCCTCTGTTGAGGATGCCACTGCTATTGCTGATGAAAATTCTAGATTGAAGACATTGCTTGAAACAGGGATGTACAAAAGTCTCAAAGGGCATCAGACACTATGTGATGTCCTCAAAAGGCAGATCCTGAACAGAAACCCTAGGAAAGAGGGTGTTGGGTTCGAAAGGAAATTGAATGCTGATGGCTCTTACTGGAAACCTGAGTAGTACCCCAAAACCACATGGGTTGCTGCAAAGGAACCTCCAGTGGATCCATCCACCCTATCTGGCTTCACTTGTGTTAATCCCATTGTCATTGGTGAATCCTTTGATGCAAACTATAAACTATTTAAGAATCAGAATGGTGAAGTGTTTGCCAGGTATATTGGAACTAACTGCAGGAATGGGCCACCTATGAAGAAAGTCTGAGTGCCGAAAAAGTGTCTGGAGAATCTTCCTGTGAATGTTTTCATGACACCACAAGTGAAGAAGACAAACCCCAGACCACATGCTTCATATGATCCAAAGGCTTCATACAGACAGAGGACTCACCTGAGTCGCACTAACGCAAGTGTTTTGCAGGGAAACCGTACTCAGGCCTATGAATACGAGCGTGTTTCATCAAACCGCCATGTTCATAAGACCCAGAACTACTTTGCTTATTCTTATGAGTACTATTGTCCACCTTCTAGTCTTTTCTGCTAGGCTCGAAAGTATCTCAGATGCGTGGCGCGTGTGAGTCCATTGCTATATACATATGCATTGCTGGGTTAAAGGGCAGATAAATTGGTAAAGGGTCCCCTCAGCCGATTGAACAACCGAGAAATCGTCTGACGCTATTGCTGGGACCTTATACATCGTGTTGTGAAGACCTAGGCGGCATACTAAAGCTCGGCGAATCCCCCCAATAATGGTTCTTAGTGTTCACCTCTCGTACTTTGTTCATTCTGAATGCGACTTGTATACTGCGTCCTAAGCAGGTTCGAGTGGCGTGCGTGAATCGTTGTGTGAGAGTCACTCTGGTGTGCGTCAAAGTTTTGCTTCACAAGTGTGCGTGTGTGAGAGTGAGTGCCCACCCTCTGCCCTCGTAGTGTACACACACCGCAACACATATGCCTAGGGGTGGATATATTTATGTTCGATACGTTGATCCTCTCACTCCTAACTCGAGCCCAACTGAAAGAGAAGCCGTTATGGACTCAAACTTGATGGACCATCCGACAAAACGCTCACATTCCACAGTGTTTATGTGTGTGGCCAAACTACAGGATATCTTGGCTTATGTATAGAGTCAGGCGCAGGGGGTGTCTCCACACTATCGTTGATAGAGCAAGTCGGCAAAACTTATCAATTCGTTTTGAACCTCCTGTAACGCTATGTTGGACTCCCCTATAGCGCCTCATTCAGGTGCGTATATATTCTCTCTTGTATGTACGCAGCTTCATGATGCGTGATTGCGGGATTCTATATAGTGGATATTGATAGTGCCTTTGGTGGAGAAGCGAATCATCGTCTCTACTATGTTCTAATGACTCTGACAAGTCTCCTTCCTACTACGATACCCTTATTCTGTTTCGTGACCGAGGCGTTCAAATCTTATTATTAACTATAATATACATATTATGAGAGCATCTTGTGTGTGATACTTACCACCACCGCTCGTCGTATTTAGATGTTTCGCCGTTTTTTATTCTGCAAGTTGCTATCACCATTTTTTAACGCATAGTGTGAGTCGGCCTCCTGAAAGACCTCCTGTTTACTTTTGGTATAAAGCATCTTCCCTCAGAAGCCCGACAGGCCATATATAATGAATCTCTTTTCAAGCAGAAGTTCGAGATAATCATAGGGCCTCTTTATGAATCAAAGCCATTACCTTGGGGCATCGCGCCTCGTGCGTGGACGAACCCCTGCACAACCTTGCTGGCAAAGTCCAGTGCCTTCCGCGTTATAGCTCGGTGGTGGGTGGAGACCTACTTTAGTCTATCAACGCATCATCTGGGCATCCGCTAACCGGGACATGCAGGGTTCAGTGCTGTAAGTATTCACTTATGGGCTGCCGGGTGCATGTTGACTTGCAACAATTAGCGGCCAGATGCACAACAGGAGCGGCTCCCTTTCGCCTTACCTCACCTGCGATTAGGTCCGACTGCCTCCATCTCGGCAACTTCGTGAGTTATGCGACCAAATATAGCTTCTGATCTCCGGCGAGTGCATTTAAGATAGTTTCCATGCAAAAATATACGAATCTTAACTTACGTACTGCCTCGTATCATACTACTGTCTTTAAGACATCCCGTCTCATGATGATCGGATGTTTTCTCTATAAAATACTAGGTGCTTCTTGTGCTAGCATGATTAAATCACTCGTAAAAGACTGGTAAGTGGCATGTGTATCGTCGTCGACGCTTGCGCTAAACCCGCGAATAGAAACATATGGCAGCAGAGTGAAAGCTGACACATCGCGAGACTGTGACACAATGGACACCAGTTCTAAGAACCTATAAAGCCTTGATACGACTAATACCTTTGAGTTGTATCCTACCCTCGGCATTCACAGTGGTCGATAGTTTTCTGCAAGCTCCGTACACGCCCGAGAGCAGAATGTGGCACGTCTCACCCCGATAAGTGTTACGTCCCCCACTCGTGTGAAGATTGGCCCGAACGATAGGCGTTGAAAACAACTTTGCTATTTGCAAGCCACCTGCCAAGAAAATTTTCTTGGCCGCTCAGCCAGCATATGTCACTGCAGTCGGCATTATAGATAATACCGACGAAGCCATTGGCTTATTATTACATTCCTAATTCTTTCCAAGGCTTCTCTCCACGGCACAATACTCCAGAACAACTTTGACTGTTGCTGCAGACATACTGGCCCCTTCATATGATCTAAGCTTCGATTAATCCTCAGCGAGATATTTGTTTTTTGCCCTTGGTCACCAGGTTTGACCGACAGAACATTACACCGTATATAAAAGGCAGCAGACGAGCACGACTTCTTAACTGCTCCAGAGCTTGGCTACTTTTCCCAACTGCCTGCACCCAATAAACGTAGGTAAGGACCCACTTTGATCAGCTCGCCGGTGGTGCGGTCGGGTCGTATGGAGTCCTGTCTGTGTTCCACGTCCCATATAAAAGATGCACCAAAAGCACATGCCTCTCTCTGGGCTCGAGCGATAGATTATGGAGAATTCTCACTGCAATTGATGACCAGGGGGCTTGCGGTATACTATTATTACGCCACGTCTAGCCTGTTTCCACGGCATTCAGTCATACATAATCTTCTCTCATTTATGTAGGCTAATGGAGCTCCGAATATTTCTTCTGTGCTACTATAAATTGGATTAAGGCTAGCGTGCGGGTGAAAAGCTCGGCTCTAGTGGAGAGTATCTCCGAAGTCAAGGTCAACATAAGAGAGAGAATGTACGGCTGGCCAAAATGTCTTAGGTGAGGAGCATTTATCACGTGTGAGTGCCTCGGATGTAGAGTGTGTGTCAACTGTGATGTGAGTAAGGCAAGAGACCGAGAAGGCCCGACCATTACATGAGCAGAGAGCTGTAGTGACTGGGGATCAGACTTAGTTCCGAATATATATGAGTCCTACACAAGCCTTGCCTAATACCACGGGAACTTATTCATCGTCTGCACGTCGTGAGTGCCAACCCCAAAGCACACGTTCCAGGCCGAAATATGCCATGCTCCAGAACACCATGAGAGAGACAACTCCGTGTTGCTAACTCATGACACCGCAAATTATACCACACGAAAGAAAGACGACCAAAATTCTCTCGTGAGTGATCCTCGTTTTGCCCATCAGAAGTGCAAGATGAGACCTCCATATTTAAAACGATGCATCAATCATGCACTCCGGTGGGTGCTCCCTCTAGTGGCAAAAATCATCCTGTCCCCAAGGAATCGCAAATAGAACAACATTCTCATGTACATTCAGTGCGCCGCTTACTTTCCAAAGTTCTCTCAGTGAACTAATACCCATATATATCTCTGGCGCAGCCCTCGTTAGACTAAAACAATAGACTATGTGTGAACGGAGCAAGAAGAGCTTCAACGAGTTTGTAGAGGTCTGACAATTATCTCCGGTTGGGTGAAACTAGCGTTAACTACCTAGATACCTACGGCCTTATTACAGCGCGAACATATCAATAGCACTACAGTTGACTTAATGTGAGTCAACTATATAGACAGCAATACAGGATGCTTTACGTACTAGCCAATAAAACCTGATGGAGAGAGGATTATTCGCGTTCAACTAGTTTGTCAGAAGACAAGCGCTCCCGGCATGTGTTGTTCTTTCATAGGAAGTCAATACTTCGATTTGCAGTCTGCAATTCAAGGACTATATGACTTCGATGAACATCATTTGCTAATCTTTCGTGCTCGACTTTTGAAGAGCGCTCCATAACGTGCTGGTTCACTCGCTATTAAAATACCTCATAACATGTACTTATCATGACAAATGGAATTTGCAAGGAGCGCTTTTTCTCAACACTTCTGGCAGAGTGACAAGTATTAGTGTACTTTTCTAACCGCTCTGGCTTTGACAAGATCCAGAAACATCCTGAATTCAAGCGCGTTTTTTAATTACATACAGTCAACAAAGCATGTAATTGGCCCCAAAACAGCCCCTCTCGGCTTGATATGACCACACTCCGAAAGGTATGCGGGGGTATATATAGGGTTGCTTCTCGCGTGTGCAGCTCCGCTGAAACCCATCTTCATAGATCTAGCGTCATAGCCAGGCTGTGTCACTCGCCAAGTTCTGCCTGCCCAATATGGCGACTGTGTGCTAGCGACAGTCCTTGTTTTCTCCCACTTCTTCACCGAAGAACATTTATGCCTAGCTCAATCTTCTGTGTGAACTGTTTGTGTGCCAAGATAATTCGTGTACGATGACATTTCTTCGGCTACACATCATCGAGATACATGCAATTTGGATATATCTGTTAAAAGTAAGAGCAATATTCAGATTGTTCCATGATTGGAGAGCTGAAGAAAGTATTCTTTCCTTGGTGCTTTCAATAATTATTACAGGACAGGAAGGTGAAAACAGGGTGCGACTCGCCTAATAACCGTATAGAGTGTACAAATCTAATTCATGATTAGCGTATGTTCGGGATTAAACGGACAATGTATATGAGTATCTGGCGTACTATTTGGCATTCTCTCATTATATTGGATCTCATCCTGTTCACTTTAATTCTAGATTATTGAAGTATTCGGGGTTATAAGTTGATTATTTGAGGAGACTATATTGCGAAAGGTTGGAGTGTACGCTTCTAATAAGGATCGCTCAACAAAACTTATGTGTGTACGTATGACTAAAAAACATATTTTCATCTGCGTGTGCTGTGAGGAAAACCTGTAGCATCTTATGACACAATGTGTGTTATAAAAGTTCTGATCAAATAAGAGGCCTATGTACCAGCCTCATATGATGTATGATAGCCCATTATTCAGCATGCTACTCCTAGTGGTGAAAGTTTGCAAGTACCATTTCAATTTGTACTGGACCTAATGTCTGCAACGTCTCATGATTGCAGGATTCTGTACGACGAGTCAAGTGATACGGTTAAGTGCGTTACGATTCTACGACTCAACTTTTCCACGTTGGTGTTCGATCAAAAGGTATACCGCTCCATGATTGTTGTTTACTTTATTTATGTGCATCTAGGCCAGATATTATGCTTAGTGTTTGCATGTGTGCTCGATTCCAAGCGGCACCAAAGGAATCGCATCACTTAGCTGTGAAGCGAATTCTTCGATATTTGGCCTCACACCCCAACTCAGGATTATGGTATCCAAAGGGCTCAGAGTTTGATCTTGGATTCTCGGATGCTGATTATGCTGGTGACATGGGGTGGATCGCAAGTCTACATCAGGCACATGTCATTAATCAGGCAATTGTATGTTGGTCTTCAAGCAGCATTACTCTCGCTTGACCGATCACTTTTGTGAAGGTTGGTCCTCAAAGAGGTCCGAGGATACTGCGTGACATCATAGTTATCTACTCTTATTCCAACGAACTGGCCTGAATTCTTAAAGTAGCTTTATTCCGGCAAAACCTGTAGGAGCCTTGGATCTTGCTCGCTCAGCTTCTTGGTTTGATAGGCAACAGGCTCTCAGAAAGACTGTTTGTGTCATTTATCTGATATGCGACATGCTGCCTCCACGGATTTTACTATTGCGACACTAATTCGGTCGACCAAGATTCTAAAAAATTTAGCTAAACAACTCAATCATGCACTACTCATGAAGACAAATGACACCCGATTGAGATTCAGTGCATCTTTTCGCAGAGATCATGATTTTGAAGTTGCGAGGAATATACTCTGAGTACTCTAAATACATCTGTCAACACTGAGAGCAATTGTCATAACAAATATCGTTTCACCAAAAAATCTTTTGTGTGATGTGAAGACGTAGTGATTCTTTGCATCATCTACGGTTGTCGATAGCCGACATAAACTATTCTATGGTCTTAATACCTTTCATTCGAGCCTATGTCTTGTGCTATATTCAGCATACATATGCGTAACACTATGGATCAGTGTAAATTACTGCTGAATGATTGATACATATGCCTGTATAACTTCAAGAGAGACGAGGGATAAAGTTCTAAAATCTTACCTTGTTCTCAAAACTCTCTCAAGTGAAATAGGACTTGAATCGTGTACAGATTTTGTGGCTATAATACTACAATTAATGAGAGGAATTTAGCTTGTCGCCTCATCAATAGCTCAGTCCACGAGGTTAAGATGTGTGCCCATGTCGTGAAGCCGGCTCTAATACTTCCTATTGGACGCGCTAGTGTGTCCATAGCACGCACGCAAGACCCATATATCAATAGTTGTGGATTATGTGTTCACTCATGGTATTACAATACTGTGCCCTCACCTCTGTACGATACATGTGCTTGGTTCGACTAGTTCTATGCTATGTCTCATTGATTTATCTTCACTAATGGTTATTGGCGCCATAAATTATACTACCTAGTTACAGTAAGTGTAATCGACCCTCCGCATATCCAACAATACAGTATCCTTCAGTCATAAGACTGTAAGTCTCAACTGTGGATGTAAGAAGTCTTTTGACTCGGCAATGTGATCGACCCTAACCTCTCTATGCTGTTCATAATTCTTCAAATCTTACTCTACCTCTACAGAGTACATCTGCGATCGTTCAAAGTATAGAAACTGAATCTTCATTCACATTCGTTAGTCTCGTCGCACGCTATGTCGTGACAGCAGCAAACTACATGACGACAAAACCAAATATAGATGGTCCAGGTTATATATGCTCTTAAGGTGACACCATTCTACACTCACATGCTGCTATAACTTCAAGCGGTGAATGGAACGACACCGACGCGATTCCAATGGCGATCCGCAAGGACCTTCGTGGTGGACGTGAACAACCTCCGATATGTCGTGAGCCATGAGTAGATATCTCACCTGGGTTCCGTAAATCCTCCGATGACTATATTACCTAGAGTTTGGCCATACAGTCCTGTAATAACATACGTGAAGATGCCCTCGCAGGACGGGATTCTTCTAAGAGGATGGATACTCGTTTGTAACATCCAGATCACTCTCATAGTCATATCTTTCTTCCACTCTCGCACGAACCCTAGCGCCACCGCTAGCCCTCGACGACGTCGGCGACGAAGCGCTTCGCTGCCGCAACCTCTCCGACGCCGTCTTCACGCCGACCGCGGACATCGTCCTCTCCGCCGTCGCCGTAGGTGTCCTCCGTCGCCAAGTTAGGGCACGGACGATCAAACTGCTCGGCCTCCTCTTCCACTCCGTCTAGCAGTTCTTCATGTGGTAAATAAAACTTCCTTTTACAGCCCCTTTGATCCTATAGATTCGTCACTTTCTACCACAAGCAATTTCTGTTCACACAAGTTGGATCTTTTTCATACTGCATCTCATAATATGCCTAGTATATTCACGTATGCTTCACAAAGTAGTTAGATTCCTCACTTGTACTGATCTGTGAATTCGTACAAATCTGGAACCAACTCCTTATCTATGAGTGAATGTCTTCGCACGATGAGGTCAATGTCTTCTAAACTGATTTATCTTCAAAATCTTCTGAGAATGCATATGACCTCTTCCCCTTCCCTCGCACCTTAATGCTGTCACAGGTACATGTCCGTGGGAGAATCCCTTGGTTCTCATAGTCTGCATTCATTTGCAGAATTCTTACAGTATCATATAAATTCTCCCGAAGCCAGTTCCTGTTTGTCCAGCAAGCGAAAGCCTTTGAATGTATTGAAGCCATTCAGTTTAAAGTTCATGGCTGCAGAGAAATCAGCAAGGAAGGGTGGCAGACAGCGTCGTGGGAGAACATCAAGAGATTTGCCTGATAACCTCTCAGAGCTTTACAAGACAGATCCTGAAGAGGATTACAATCAGCGCAAGACACGAATCCAATGGATTCGACGATATTAGGCAGATAGTGGTTCAAGTACAGATTTGTGACAAATGAATATGCTGAAAAGAATGCCATCAAGCGACCATGGGGAGACATCCTCTACAAAAATCTTCAACCCAGGTCCAGAGATGAAGCCATTGAACAAGGCTTCTATCCCTGCATGGTCCGTGGACCACAGCCTGCGGATGCTGACCCATCGTCACTGCTATGGTGTCGAGACGACAATTTGTTCAAGCGCAACTTCCAGTTTGCCCAGAATTCGGCGAAGCAGAACAAGAACTCTTTGGGATTAGACTTCAACCCTGGTCCCTCTGCTCCCCGTGCCGATGGGACCCGCGAAGCTGAACCCAATCTTGTTGGGCCCTTCTACAACCTGGAAGGTCTCATCACTCATATCGTGGTTCAAGGGACAGCCGTGGATGAGCCTGCAGATGACGCTGAATCAGATGAAGCGCCTGCAGCGCCGAAGCCAAAGAAACTGAAGCAGCCTAACCCTTCAAAGCCTGCCTCAGCACCAAAAATCTCACGGGCGAAGCCACTGGCTACTGCACCTCCTGAAGACAGTGTGCAGTCTGAAGATCTGTCACGCATCTCCAAGCCCCAGAAAGTCAAGATGCCTCTGCCACACACCAGTCAAGAACTGACTGCTGCTGCTATTCTGCGCAACGGTGCCATTGATCTGTCCAGTTATGAAGATCTTGCATATGACGCTCTTGAGCAACTGATCAAGAGCAAAGAAGAAGCAGAAATCTTCAATGATCTACCTCTCTTTGACGTGGCAATCATCCACAACTTCATTGATGAGTGGTTTGACACGCCCAACCTCAGCTTT
Source organism: Triticum urartu (assembly GCF_003073215.2). NCBI lineage: Eukaryota > Viridiplantae > Streptophyta > Magnoliopsida > Poales > Poaceae > Triticum > Triticum urartu. The sequence goes on along the minus strand of NC_053027.1, from coordinate 337,604,605 downwards.
GAAGATCTGCAACTTCCAATTGGCCTCAGTGTCGCCTTCCATGGCGCCATTGCTTTAGAGCTAGCTCTAGCTCAGCGCATCGTCAAACTGAAGCAAAAGATTGACTTTGAGAAAGCCCAGTTCAAGAAGCACATGGCCACGCTCAGCGTGCAAGAGGTGAAAAACTTCAAGACTATGCTGCACGAGCTCAAAGAAGCCTTTCTCAAGAAACATGCAGAAGCTCAAGGTTCTCGTGAGCGCATGAAGATCCTGGCTGACAAGAGCATGCAAGCCTACAATGAGGCTGAGAAGTGCAAGGCCCTTGGTCGTCCTGGCATCGACCCCAGGATGGCTACAAAGCAGAAGAAGAAGAAAAGCCCGCTATGGCCGAACCAGACATACCAAGGCAGGAAGCACATCCCATTGTCTTCCCAACCAGCATGACTGGCTCGAAGCCAAAAGCCAGTCTATCGCTTTAGAACTGAAGAAGACGAGGACTGCTGAGGCTGAAGCCAGAAAGAGGAAACATCCTAAAGCCTCTGCTCTGCTCCCTCCAAGAAGAAGCGGAAGACCAAGAAGGAACGGGCTGCTCCCACAGAGCCCTTAATTGTTGAACCCATCTCCATGGTTCGCCCTGCCGCTGAACATCAAGAGCGCCAACTGACTGTCCATGAGCCTGCTTTCACAGAGGCTCATGAAGCTGAAGACTTTCCAGCAGCTGATCCCACCGCTGCTGAAGACATTGGTCACCATGACCATGTTGAAGATGATGCAGTTCTTCCTCAGATCGAGCACCAACAGGTATCATCGCCTGTGCTTACGCACAGCGAACTCATCAGCATTGGTCGTCCTCTGACGCCAATTGCTCAGGATGCATCATGGGCTGATCACCCACAAGAACAAGAAGAAGATGACCTTGAGGCCCAGCCAACTCCTTCTCCAAAGGCGTCGCCAGCGTTACGCAGGCTTCGCAAAGGACCAAGGCCTCCAGTCTCCGAATCTGAAGCTAAAGCTGCTGAAGACATTCCGGCTGCATCAGCCGATGACACCCAAGAAGAAGAACGTGTCCCCACTCCCCCAACTACTGAAGAAGCTGTTCTCGAGGAGAACGTGTCTGTGCCCGACCCTCCAGCTCATCAAGTGGAGGTAGAAAATCTTGAGGCTGCCACCACCAACACCAATGAAGCCACTGACGCTGTCATGGCTGAAGCAAATGTGGAGCCTACACCAACCCAAGAACCAGAAGTCAGCGAAGCCAATGATGCTACTGCTTCTGTTCCTGCGCCTGCTGCTGGTCCTCAGTTTGACTATCATATTGAGCATAGGCCTCAGGTACAGAAGCCAATGCCAAGGTTGCCCAGGTTTCCAGGTCCTGCATCAGCACCTGGATCCTTCAATGTCAACAGCTTCAAAGCAGACAACACCTTCTTCAATAGCTCCAAGAACCCCTACTCAAGGGAACGAATATCTTCTGATCGGTTCTGGAGCTATCCGCAGCGAAGCTATTACTCCTGCATTCTGTACAATCAAGGTCGCATCTTCCCACATATGCGTCTTGACACCGAAGCAATAGCTGGTCTGCCCTGCTTGGAAGAAGCTCTGGACTGCTTCAAAGAGGTTGGATTGTTGCCTTTCATCACCGACCAAGAGCACTGGAACGAAGAGTTGCTGCTCCAATTTTATGCCACACTTCACATACGTGGTTACAACAGAGATCCGAAGACTTGGGTCCTTGAGTGGATGACAGGAAATGTTCATCACGAAGCCAAAGCCTTTGATATCATTGAGCTCACTGGTCTGCCCACTCCTGGAGATCTCTATGAACCTGGATGTCACTTCACAGTGAAGCTATGGAGAGCATCTTTCAGAAGCCTGAACCGAACATGAGTCAGATGCTCAGTATGATGAAGCCTTTGCCACAAGACGCTGCATATCCTAAGGAGTTCCTTGTTGAAGACCTGGAGTATCTGCCAAGGACCATCTATCACATTTTAAGGCGAACTCTCTGGCCCATCAAAGGACATTCCCCACATATGCAAAGCTGGAAGGTGCAATGAAGACTTTGGTCTTCTATATTCTTCACGGCAAATGCTTCAACACACAAGACTTCTTCATCCGCCAACTTGCTGCTTCAGGATCTGATCTTTTTGGCTTGAAGTTCTACGCTCCATGGATAATGCGGCTGATCAAACTCCACTCAGCTATCTCATATCAGCCCTCTGCTCGCAATCATCGGATCTTTATGCCTGACGTGGATATGTCCGTTGAAGCCCTCTATCCAGAGCCTGCCAAGGAGCCTCTTAGTCTTCAGAATGCGGAGCATCAAAGTTTCTCTCAGAACATTGAAGGAGTTGAAGCAGTCACTCGTGTTTATCCTCTGGCTGGCACTACACGTGCACCTCATCGTGCCCTCACTGAAGCCACTGAAAGCACTATTGCCCAACGGCCCAAGAAGCGATCTCGTGTTCTCAATGACCGAGAGCTTCTGGTTGCCCTTCATCAGAAACAGAGATAGGCATCATGACTGGCTGAAGCGCCAAATGCAAAGCCTCTTGGTGGATGTCAACCGCATTCGCAATCTTGCCACCAAGAATGCCTTTGTTGCCCATGAAACTGTCGGCGTACATGGAAAGGGCTGACGCTTATGTGCTCTGAGGATGATCTTCAAGAGGATGGCTTCTCTGAACGTTTCAAGTTTGACTCCACACCTCCCCGAAGGGCTGTGCTGCGACGAACTCCCTCTCTTGAAGACTCTGAGTTCTCTTCCTCTGCGGCAACTGTGAATGCCAGAGTGATCGAGGACGAAGACGATGCTACTTCACCGCCCCCTCCTTCAGCACGCGTCGACACTGCCCCGAGCTCGTCTGCACGCCCTAACAACACCGACGACCTTGCTACTTCACCTACTCCTCATGGGAACGAGTAGATGCTCTATGTCTTCAAACCTTTTTGGTCCTTACTGACAAAAGGGGGAGAAGCATATGAGTTTGATAGTCTTCAAGCGGGTCCATATGGGCGGTTACTTTATGTTTTGCCTAGTGTTTACAACTCTCGTTTTGATACATTTGGTTCTTTGAGTTGTAACACTTAAACTCGATGGTCGTCTGCTACTCATTTGCTACTTTGTGATGCGATGATAAATTCCGCATGTGCGACGATAAATTCCAACGCTTAGATCATTTTGCAGACGTCCATTTTCCATTATGCATGTCATTATCTTCACATACCTTTCATGCATGATGAGTTTGTCATCATAAGTTGAAGAGGATCTCCACAAGTACAACCTGCCATGTGCATTTGCATTCCAAAAGCAAATTACTTATATGCACATCTTCAGGGGGAGCCCTTACAAGTTTATTGAAGCACTATTTTCCCCTTTTATCCCTTTTTACAAATTTCACATTTTTATATTCCCGTTTGAAAACTTCAACTAGTTTGTCATTCAATCACCAAAAAGGGGAGATTGTAGTGCATCTAGTGCCACCCCTAAGTTGGTTTTGGAGTATTTGACGACAACCTAGTTTAGGGACTAATGGTGTTTGTGAGATTGCAGGATAACACAGGTAGAAGTCCCTCATTGATTCGGTTTTCCTACCAGAGGTGACCCCTAAAAATGTATGAAGACATTGAGTCAAAGAGCGGTGTATGTGAAGACATTCACATGAAAGACTATGACAAGAGAGTACATCGCATGAAGACTATCGAGCGCGAAGATTTAGATCTTTCATAGTTCTTTTTCTTCTTTGTTAAGTCATAGGAACCACCGTACTGTTAAGTAGGGTCCAAGAGAACCAGTCAGAGTGACTGAAGTGATGCTTAACCAAAATCCTATGTCTTCGAGTGAAGACTATGAGAGCGAATCTTGTCCAGAGTTGGACAAGTCAGCTTTGCTTGTAGCCCAAGTAAAGTTGCCGTGTGTGTTTGAAATCTGACCGTTGGAACACGTGTCAGTTCCTTAGTGACCCAGGGTCATTTTGGACAAATCAGGTCGGGTTGCCGAGTGGCTACCAATAACCCCCCCCCTACAACCATAAACAGCTGGCTGCTCAGAGTTAGAGTACGGCTTTTGTCGTTTGAGAGCAACCCACCTCAAAGCCCTTGAGAGATAATTCCTTGCGAGGATAAAGCCCTAAACACCTAGAGCCAAAGAGTGTTGGGCATCACTTAAGTCTCCCTGTCTGTGTGATCTCAAGACTTATTACACTTGAGGACTGTGAATCCTCCAGCCGGTTAGGCGTCGCGTTCTGAGCATCCAAGAGTCATTGTGGATCGCCGGTGAACGAAGTCTGTGAAGGTTTGTGAGTCTACCTTGAAGACTTACCAGAGTGATTGGGCGAGGTCTGTGTGACCTTAGCTCAAGGGGAATACAGTGCAGGACTGGGTGTCCGGGACTGTGTGTCCTCAGGTTTAAATACCTAGCCGCCCTAACCAGACATACAGTTGTCACAACAACTGGAACTGGTCCAACAAATCATTGTCTTCAACGAGTCACTGGTTTCATCCTTCCCTTCCCTTTACTTACTGTTGGTCCTTGTGAAGTCATTGTATGATTGCATTATCTTTTGTCTTCACTGAGTGACTGCTTGTTCTGATTGGCTTCATAATATCTTCCTACCTGATCCTTACTACCTAGCTACTATTAGTCATTGTGCTTTCACTTCACTGAATACTTGACTATGGTTTGCCTAGTGTAGTCTACCTTCCGCTGCATGGTAATAGGTTTATTTCTATCGTTTGTCTTCGAAACTTCCACGTTTTGAAGACTCTCATAAAAATCGCCTATTCACCCCCCCTCTAGTCGATATAACGCACTTTCACAATGGCACTGAATTCAAGAACACCGGCCTCGACACTTACCTTGATACATTGGGCATCACTCATGAGTTCTCAGCTCCGTACATGCCTCAGCAGAATGGCATCGTGGAACGCAAGAACAGAACACTCATTGAGATGGCTCGGACAATGCTCGATGAATACAAGACTCCAAGGAAGTTCTGGCCTGAAGCTATTGATACTGCATGCCATTCATCAACCGTGTTTATCTTCACAAGCTTTTGAAGAAAACATCCTATGAACTCCTGACTGGTAAGAAGCCAAACGCCAGTTACTTCAGACTATTTGGTGCCAGGTGCTGGATCAAGGATCCACATCACACTTCAAAATTTGCACCGAAAGCACATGAAGGTTTTATGCTTGGTTACAGAAAGGATTCGCACTCCTACAGAGTCTTCAACCTCTTTCACTATAAAGTGGTTGAAACTGTGGATGTGCGTTTCGATGAGACTAACGGCTCGGAAAGAGAGCACTTGCCAAATGTGCTAGATGAAATTCCACCCAGTGAATCCATCAAGCTTATGGGAGCTGGAGAAATCATACTGTCTGAAGTACAACCTGAAGAGGAACTTATCATCTCTGCACCTGATCAACCTGAAGACAATGCTCAGCGTGAAGACAATCCCTCAAATGATCACAATGATCAGCAAGGGCAAAATCTTCGTCCAGTTCATCCTCATGTTGCAAATGAAGTACAGATTGAGAGGATAATCGATAGCATCAATGCACCTGGTCCACTCACTCGATAAAGGGCAACACAACTAGCAAATTTTTGTGGGCACTTTGCATTCGTCTCAATATCTGAACCCAAGAAAGTTGATGAAGCCTTCATGGAACCTGAATGGATTCAAGCTATGCAAGAAGAGCTTCAACAGTTTGAGCTGAATAATGTATGGGAACTGGTCAAGCGTCCTGATCCTCGTAACCACAATATCATAGGCACTAAATGGATATATCGCAATAAGCAAGATGAGCATGGTCAAGTTGTCAGAAACAAGGCTCATCTCGTTGCTCAAGGATACACTCAAGTTGAAGGAATTAACTTTGATGAAACATTTTCTCCTGTGGCTAGGCTTGAAGCCATACGCATACTGCTAGACTATGCAAATCATCATAACATCCTTCTGTATCAAATGGATGTGAAGAGTGCTTTTCTCAATGGCAAGATTGAAGAAGAAGTGTATGTTGCACAACCACCTGGCTTTGAAGATCCAAAACATCCTGACATGGTTTATAAGCTCAACAAGGCACTGTATGGCCTCAAACAAGCCCCTCGTGCTTGGTATGACACACTCAAAGACTTCCTGAAGAGCAAAGGCTTCAAACCTGGTTCCCTGGATCCCACTCTCTTCACGGAGACATATGATGGTGAACTGTTTGTGTGCCAAATATATGTGGATGACATTATCTTCGGCTACACTAATCAGAAATACAGTGATGAGTTTGGATACATGATGCAAGAGCAATATCAGATGTCCATGATGGGTGAGCTGAAGTTCTTCCTTGGTCTTCAAATACGGCAGCAACGCAACGGCATCTTCATATCTGATGAGAAATACCTCAAAGATTGCCTGAAGAAGTTTGGAATGCAAGACTGCAAGGGTTATACGACGCCAATGCCTACCGAGAGTCATCTAGATTCTGACGCCAATGGTAAAGAGTTCAATCAAAAGGTATACCGCTCCATGATTGGTTCTTTGCTTTATTTATGTGCATCTAGGCCAGATATCATGCTTAGTGTTTGCATGTGTGCCCGATTCCAAGCGGCACCAAAGGAATCGCATCAGTTAGCTGTGAAGCGAATTCTTCGATATTTGGCTTACACCCCAACACTAGGATTATGGTATCCAAAGGGCTCAGAGTTTGATCTAGTTGGATTCTCGGATGCTGATTATGCTGGTGACAACGTGGATCGCAAGTCTACATCAGGCACATGTCACTTTCTGGGACGATCACTTGTGTGTTGGTCTTCAAAGAAGCAGAACTGTGGATCTCTCATTGTTGCTGGATCTTGCTGCGCTCAACTTCTATGGATGAAGCAAACACTCCTAGACTATGGCATTCATCTGAAGCAACTTCCACTCTACTGCGACAATGAAAGCGCCATCAAGATCGCCAACAACCCAGTTCAGCACTCGAAGACAAAGCACATTCAGATCCGTCATCACTTTCTTAGAGATCATTTCATGAAGGAAGATATTGATATCATTCACGTCAGCACTGAAGAGCAACTGCAGATATCTTCACAAAGCCCTTGGATGAGAAAAGGTTTTGCAAGTTGCCATGTGAGCTAAATATCTTGGAATCCTCAAATGTCCTGTGATCATGCACACATCCTAACACTTATGCATGTTGATGACTTAGATGTGCAAACACACGAAGTAACGTATATCTTCAACTAATGAAGACTTACACTCTAAGTGTGAATACATTAACGCGGAATTTGACTTTGGAGCGCCACGATAATTGTGCGCTGTGTCTGGGTCTAATACTTCCTATACAGTGGGTAACGCCACCACCAAACTTTTGTTTGGAATACCTTCTATTAGCGTTACAGTTGCAAAGTCTTCGCATTTTGTTTGTCTTCAATGTTAACATGGCTTCAGGTTTATCTTCACTATATTGGTTTGGTTTCTATCCTCTAGAGCATTGACTTATAGCTATGTCTTCTAGTTGAATCTTTTGAACTAAGTGAATGTGATTGGACCCTAACCTCTCTATGCTCCCGTCTCAAATCTATCTATCCAAATCATATGCATTCTATTGAAACTGTCGAATGTCTTCTCTGCGTCCTTGTCAGCAAAAGATATAGAGACAAACATTAATCTGTTTTCAATGCTCAATCCTTTTTTACCTGAAACCCGGAGAAGTGGGAACGACCACCCGACAATCCAGGCGTACGTGGGAATGTGGAACAACCTTCGATGTGTTGCATGATCGCCACGTGTCCTTCAGATGTGAACCGCTAGGGGCACCTGCGTAATAACGTTGTGCTGTCCCTGTCCCTATAAATACACGCCTCACCCAGTCATTATCTCTTCTTCCACTTCTCTCTTTCGCACAAACCCTAGCGCCACCGCTAGCCCTCGATGACGCCAGCGACGAAGCGCTTAGCTGCCGCAACCTCACCGACGCCGTCCTCACGCCGGCCGCGGACATCGTCTTCTCCGTCATCGCCGTAGGTGTCCTCCGTCGCCAAGTTAGGGCACGGAAGATCGAACTGCTCGGCCTCATCTCCTACTCCGTCTAGCAGTTCCTCGAGTGGTAAATAAAAACTCTTTTTACAGTCCTTTTTGATCTGATAGATTCATCCTTTTCAACCACAAGTGGTTTCTGTTGCTACAAAGTTGGATCTATCCTGTTCTGCATTTCATAGCATGCCTAGTATGTTCACTTATGCTTCACAAGGTAGTTGGATTCCTCACTCATACTTATTCGTGGATTCGTACAAATCTGGAACCAACTCTCTACATATGACTGAATGTCTTCGCACTATGAGGTCAATGTCTTCTAAACTGATTTATCTTCAACATCTTCTAAGAATGCATATGACCTCTTCCCCTTCCCTCACATCTCTAATGCTGTCACAGGTACATGTCTGTGGGAGAATCCCTTGGTTCTCATAGTCTGCATTCATTTGCAGAGTTCTTACAGGATCACATAAATTCTCCTGAAGCCAGTTCCTGTCTGACCAGTAGACGGAAGACTTTGACAGTGTTGAAGCCTTTCAGTCTAAACCTCATGGCAAAAGAGAAATCAGCAAGGAAGGGTGCCAGACAGCGCCGTGGGGGTACATCAATGAACCTGCCCGAAGATCTCTATGAACTATACAAAACTGACCCCGAAGAAAGCTATGGTCAGTGCAAGACACGAATCCAATGGATTCGAAGATACTGGGCCGAGCAATGGTTCAAGTACAGATTCGTCACCAAGGAGTATGCTGAAAAGAATGCTCTCTCGTGTCCTTGGGGAGATATTCTCTATAAAAATCTTCAACCCAAGAACAGAACTGAAGCCATTGCTCAAGGATTTTACCCTTGAATGGTCCAAGGGCCACAGCCTACTGATGCCGACCCATCGTCATTGCTATGGTGTCGAGATGACAATCTGTTCAAGCGCAACTATCAGTCTGCAAAGAACTCGGCCAAGGAAAACAAGAAGTCTTTGGGATTAGACTTCAACCCCGGCCCCTCTGCGCCCCGTGCTGACGGCACACGCGAAGCTGAACCCAATCTTGTTGGGCCCTTCTACAACTTAGAAGGTCTCATCACTCACATTCAGGTTCAAGGGGCAGCCGTGGACCACTCTGCAGATGACATTGATTCTGACGAAGTGCCTGCACCACCGAAGCCTGTGAAGCAAAATAAAACAAAGGCTTCAAAGCCCCCCTCTACACCAAAGGTCTCACAGGAGAATCCTCTGGCCACTGCACCTCCTGAAGACAGTGTGCAGTCTGAAGATCTCTCTCGCATCTCCAAGTCTGACAAGTTGAAAAAGCCCATGCAACCAACTGGTCAAGCATTGACCCCTGCTGCTGTTTTGAGAAACGAGAATGATGCCATTGATCTGTCTAGCGACGACGATCTTGGCGATGATGCTCTTGAGCAATTGATAAAGAGAAAGCAAGAGGCGGAAATCTTCAATGATCTTCCCCTCTTTGATGTGGAGATTCTATACAAGTTTATTGATGAGTGGTTCGACAGCCCAGACCTCAGTTTTGATGATCTTCAGCTCCCAATTGGCCTCAGCGTCTCCTTCCATGGAGCCATTGCTCCTGAGCTGGTTCTTGCCCAGAAGATTGTTGAGCTGAAGCACAAGATTGACTATGAAAAGGCTCAGTTCCAGAAGCACATGGCCAAGCTCAATGTTGAAGACATTCAAAACTTCAAGGTCATGATGCATGAGCTCAAGGAGGCATTCCACAAGAAACAAGAAGAAGCAAAAGGTTCTCGCGAGCGCATGAAGAATCAAGCTGCCAAATATGTTTAAGGCTACAATGAAGCTGAAAAGTGCAAGGCTTTGGGGCGACCAGGCATCGACCCCAGAATGGCTGCCAAGAAGAAGAAGAAGCCAGCTGTGGCCGAACCAGAAGCATCAAGGCAGGAAGAACCTCGCATTGTCTTCCCGGCCAGTATGACAGGTTCGAAGCCTAAGGTTCCCACAGTGGCTTCAGATTTTAAGAAAACTAGAGCAGCTGAAGCCGAAGCCAGAAAGCGCAAGACCAAAGCCACCACTGATGATGCTCCACCAACCAAGAAAAGAAAAACAAAGAAGAGAGACAGGGCTGCTTCCACAGAGCCCCTTGTTGTCGAGCCAATTTATGTTGCTCGTCCTTCCTCTGCACATCAAGAACGTCGTTTGGTAGTTCATGAGCCTGCTTCCACAGAGGCTCCTGAAGCTGAAGAGAATCCAGCTGTTGACCCCACCACAGCTGAAGACATTGGTCATCAAGACAATGTTGAAGATGATGAAGTCCTTCATCAGATCGAGCACAAGTTGGTATCATCACCTGTTCTCACGAACAGCAAACTCATCAGCATTGGTCGTCCATTGACGCCAATTTCTCAGGATGACTCATGGGCTGATCACCCACAAGAATCCCCTTGTGATGAAGAAACACCAGTTACTCCCCCAACCCAGGTCACCACTCCGGTGATTGACAATGAAGACTTTGAGACCCAACCAACTCCATCTCCACAGGCGTCGCCAGCATTTTGCAGGCTTCGCAAAGGACCAAGGCCACAGGTCACATTGTCAAGTGTTCCAGAAGGAGAAGAGCGCCAATCTGTTTCACACAAAGTCTTTCCTGGAGCCTCTCCTACTACGAACATCCCTGAATCTGAAGCCAAAACGGCTAAAGATATTCCGGCTGCATCAGCCGATGACCAAGAAGAACCAAGAGATGAAGAAAGAGTTGCTACACCTCCATCCAACCCTGAAGTTGTTCTCGAGGAGAACGTGTCTGACCCTCCAGCTCCTGAAGTGGAGGTTACCAATACTGAGGCTGCCACCAACACCGAAGCCAATGACGTTGTCATGACTAAAGCTAATGTGGCGCCTGAAGCTAATGTGGTGCCAGATGTCGCTGCACCTAAAGCTTATGCTGCACCTGATGCAAATATGCAGCTTGAAGCCAATGCCTCTGCTCTTGTACCACCTCCCAGGCCACACACCATCGAGAAAGCATATGATCGTGGTCAGCTTGTTACAGTCCGCTGGCCAATTCTGGTTCCTCCGCCTACTCCCGGACCTCAGTTTGCCTATCAGGTGGAGCACAGGCCTCAGGTCCAGAAGCCAAAGCCAAGGCTACCACGGTTCCTAGGTACTGCAATGTCACCAGGATCGTTTAATCTGAATGGATTCAAGGCACACAACACATTCTTTGACAGTGACAAGAATCCCTACACAAGGCCAAGAATCTCCTCAGATCGATTCTGGAGTTATCAGCAGCGAAGCTACTATTCTTGCATCTTGTACAATCAGGGGTGCATCTTCCCACATATGCGTCTTGATTGTGAAGCCATTGCTGGACTGCCATGCCTTGAAGAAGCCCTTGACTGCTTCCGTGATACGGGTCTGCTCAACTTTGTGACTGCCAAGGAACACTGGACTGAAGAACTTCTGCTTCAATTCTATGCTACCCTCCACATTCGTGGGTACAACAGGGATCCGAAGACTTGGGTCCCTTGAGTGGATGACGGGCGATGTCCATCATGAAGCTAAAGCCCAAGACATCATTGAGCTTACAACCCTGCCCACTCCTGGCGAATATTATGAACCAGGTTTTAACAACACCAGAATGCTTTGGAGAGCATTTTCCAGAAGCCTGAGCCTAACATGAGCCAAATGCTGAGCATGATGAACCCTCTGCCACGCGACGCTGAATACCCAACGGAATTCTTTGTCGAAGACCTACAGTATCTGCCCCGTACCATTTACCATATCATCAGGAAAACTCTATGGCTTGTCAAAGGACATTCATCTACAGCGAAGTTTGAAGGAGCAATGAAGACTTTGGTTTTCTATATCTTCAATGGCATCAGCTTCAATGCTCAAGACTTCTTCATCAGGCAGTTGGCTGCATCTGGCTCTGACATCTTTGATCTGAAGTTCTATGCTCCATGGGTAATGCGTCTTATCAAGCTTCACTCTGCCTTCAACTATCAGCCGTCTGCACGCAATCATCTAGTATTCTTGCCAGAGGTTGATCTGTCTGTTGAAGCTATTTACCCAGAGCCTGCAAAGGATCCAATTTATCTTCACAATGTTGATCGTCAAAGCTTCACCCAGCCCATTGAAGGAGTTCAGGCCGTCTCTCGTGTTTATCCCTTGGCTGGCAACACATGTGCCCCTCGCGCCCAAACTGAAGCCACTGGAAGCACCATTGCCCAAAGGCCTCGGAAGCGATCTCGTGTTCTCAATGACCGAGAGCTTCTCGTCGCTCTACATAAGAAATAGGATAAGCATCATGACTGGCTTAAGCGTTAGATGCAAAGCCTCTTGGTGGACGTCAATCGCATTCGCAATCTTGCCACCAAGAATGCCTTTGTTACACATGAAACCTGTCAGAGGTCCTGGAAGAGTTTGACATTGCTCACTACTGAAGCGGATCTTCAAGATGATGGCTTCACAGAAAGATTCAAGTTTGACTCCACTCCTCCAAGGAATGCTCACTTGCGTCGAAATCCCTCACTTGAAGACTCTGACTATTCTTCCTCAGCTACAACGGTGAATGCTAGAGTCATCGATGATCAAGATGATGCCACTTCACCACCTCCACCTTCAGCACGTGTCGACACTGCACCAAGTTCTTCTGCATCACTGGTCCTCAACGACGACCCTGCTGCTTCGCCTACTCCTCATGGGAACGAGTAGAAGCTCTATGTCTTCAAACCTTTTTGGTCCTTACTGACAAAAGGGGGAGAAGCATATGAGTTGATAGTCTTCAAGCGGGTCCATATGGGTGGTTGCTATACTTTTGCCAATTGCTTACAACTCTCGCTTTTGATACATTTGGTTCATTTTTGAGTTGTAACACTTAAACTTGATGGTCGTCTGCTACCTTTTCGACACTATGTGATGCGATGGTAAATTCCGCATGTGCGACGACAAATTCCGCACTAAGTCATTTTGCAGACGTCCATTCTTCATTATGCATGTCATTATCTTTGATATATCCTTTCATGCATGATGAATTGTCTTCATAAGTAGAAGAGGAGCTCCGCAATTACAACCTGCCATGTGCATTTGCATTCCAAAAGCAAATTACTTATATGCACATCTTCAGGGGGAGCCTTTCTGCTACTTACGAAGACAATACTTAAATCCTTTACAATTTCACATACTTTTATCCCCGTTGAAAACTTCAACCAGTTTGTCATCAATCACCAAAAAGGGGGAGATTGTAAGTGCATCTAGTGCCACCCCTAGTTGGTTTTGGAGTATTGACGACAAACCTGGTTGAGGGACTAATGTGTTTGTGAGAATTGCAGGATAACACAGGTAGAAGTCCCTCATTGATTCGGTTTTCCTACCGAAGATGACCCCTAAAAATGTATGAAGACATTCAAGACACAGGTGGTATGTGAAGACATTCACATTGAAGACTATGACAAGAGAAGACACCACATGAAGACTATGGAGCACGAAGACTTAGTTGTTTCGTTGTTTCCTTTTCTTCTTTGTTGAGTCATAGGAACCTTAAGTGGGGTCCAAGTGAACCAGTCAGAATGACTGAAGTGATGCTTAACCAAAATCCTATGTCTTCAAGCGAAGACAATGAGACCAAATCATATCCAGAGTTGGATAAGTCAGATTTGCTTGTAGCCCAAGTAAAGTTGTCGTGTGTGTTTGAAATCTGACCGTTGGAACACGTGTCAGTTCCTTAGTGACCCAGGGTCATTTCGGACAAATCAGGTCGGGTTGCCTAGTGGCTATAAATAGCCCACCCCCTACACCATAAATTGATTGGCTGCTCAGAGTTAGTGCACGGCTTTTGTCACTTGAGAGCAACCCACCTCGAAGCCTTTGAGAGAGAATCCTTGCGAGGACAAATCCCTAAACACCCAGAGCCAAAGAGTGTTAGGCATCACTGAAGTCTTCCTGTCTGCGTGATCTGAAGACTTATTACACTTGAGGACTGTGAATCCTCCAGCCGGTTAGGCGTCGCGTTCTAAGCATCCAAGAGTCATTGTGGATCGCCGGTAAATGAAGTCTGTGAAGGTTTGGAAGTCTACCTTGAAGACTTACCAGAGTGATTGGGCGAGGATTGGGTGTCCTTAGCTCAAGGGGAATAAGGTGAAGACGTGGTCTTCTGAGTTAAATCTCAGCCTCCCTAACCAGGCGTACAGTTGTCACAGCAACTGGAACTGGTCCAACAAATCATTGTCTTCAACGAGCCACTGGTTCTATCCTTCCCATCTCTTTATTTGCAGTTAATCCTTGTGAAGTCATTGCCTGTTTGCATTATCCTTTTTTCTTCACTGTGTGTCTTCTTGTTCTGATTGGCTTCATACTATCTTCCATCCTGATCCATACTGCCTAGCTGCTATTAGTCTTTGTGCTTTCACTTCATTGTATACTTGACTATGGCTTGCCTAGTGTAGTCTAGCTTCCGCTGCATGGTAATAGGTTTATTTCTATCGTTTGTCTTTCAAAACTTCCATGTTTTGAAGACTTTCATAAAAATCGCCTATTCACCCCCCCTCTAGTCGATCACTAGGACTTTCACCTAGTTGATACATGAGCTATTCAAGCATACAAAACAGGATATTTATTTGAAGGTTTAGAGTTTGGCACATACAAATTTACTTGGAACGGCAGGTAGATACCGTATATAGGTAGGTATGGTGGACTCATATGGAACAACTTTGCGGTTTATGGGATTGGATGCACAAGCAGTATTCCTGCTTAGTACAGGTGAAGGCTACAAAAAGACTGGGAAGCGACCAGCTAGAGAGTGACAACAGTCATGAACATGCATTAAAATTAATCAACACCAAATGCAAGCATGAGTAGGATATAATGCACCATGAACATAAATATTGTAGAGGCTATGTTGATTTTGTTTCAACTACATGCGTGAACATGTGCCAAGTCAAGCCACTCGAATCGTTCAAAAGAGGATACCACCCTATCATACCACATCACAACCATTTTAATAGCATGTTGGCACGCAAGGTAAACCATTATGAGCTCCTAGATAATTAAGCATGGCATAAACAACTATAATCTCTAATTGTCATTGCAAACATGTTTATTCATAATAGGCTGAATCAGGAACGATGAACTAATCATATTTACAAAAACAAGAGAGGTCGAGTTCATACCAGCTTCTCCCATCTCAATCAGTCCATTATATATCATCATAATTGCCTTTCACTTGCACGACCGAATGATGTGAATAATAATAACAGTGCACGTGCATTGGACTAAGCTGGAATCTGCAAGCATTCAATAAACAGGAGAAGACAAGGCAATATGGGCTCTTTTGTCAGATCAACAATAATGCATATAAGAGCCACTTTAACAATTTAATTATGGTCTTCTCTTATCGACCCCCAAAGAAAAGAAAAAGAAATAAAACTATTTACATGGGAAAGCTCCCAACAAGCAAAAGAAGAACATGAAATCTTTTTGGGTTTTCTTTTTAATTACTACTACAAGCATAGAAATTAAAGCTAGCTAAAAGTTACAACTAATTTTTTGGTTTTTCTTAAGGTTTATCAAACACACAAGAAGAAAGCATAAAAATAAAATAAACTCGCATGGATATTACAATGAAAAAGTATGAGCACCGACATCTTGCAATGAGTGTGTGAACATGAATGTAATGTCGGTGAGAAATACGTACTCCCCCAAGCTTAGGCTTTTGGCCTAAGTTGGTCTAATGCCACGGATGGCCTGGAGGATATCCAAAGTTGTACTTGGGGTCATACTGAGATGCAACAGTCATTGCATCATGGGCTGTAGCTTGGAGGCGAGCTATCTCAGCTCTCCTCTTATACTCTTCCGCCTCCTCTCTAGTTATAAAGTGTCTCCCTTTTCCCTCCTCACAAAGGAACTAGTGAGATAGTGGTACTGACGGCACTTTTCTGCCTCGAAGCTCACAAGATCAGCATTACGCAAATATGCGTTAAATTCTTCCTTAATACCTGCTTGATCCATGAAGTCCTCTGAAGGCCATTCACAAGGCCGCACTAGAGCGTCCCTTGGTGGCTCATCATCAGCATCACGCATTGCAAGCCTGGGTCCTTGGTTCCTTGAAGAACCACCTTGGTACATTTTCCTAAACATATTTCTTCCTCTGGAAAAAAATCTTAAATGTTTAGTAACTTCAAAATAAAAGTGAACCAAACTCAACAAAATTGATAGCAACTACTCCTACAAGTGCCTAGAGCCTATATCATGCATCAAAACTACTTGGAACCATATACATTTGACATGCAAGCTCAAGAACAGGGTCACCTAAGCAGCAAAAATATGCAATGAATAAAGCACTAGAACAAAAACTAATTGGACCATTGGAGGAGTCACATACCAAGGAACAATCCCACAAAGCAGTTTTGTGAGAGGTTCCTTGAGCAAGGATATCGAAAATCGCAGCAAAAGGGGCTAGAACTCGTGCTTGAGCTGGATAATGGTGTTTGTGGGAGGAAGGAGTGTGTGGGTGCAGGAATAAGTGGAGGAGGGCCACCATGGGCCCACGAGGCAGGGGGCGCGCCCAGGGGGTGGGCGTGCCCTTAACCCTCGTGGCCAGGTGGATGCCCCCCTGTTGTGTTCTCAGTGCCAAATATTCTCAAATATTCCAGAAAAATCATATTTAAATTTTAGGGCATTTGGAGAACTTTTATTTTTGGGGTATTTTTTGCATGTATAATTCAGATAACAGACAGAAAATTCTATTTTGACTTTATTTAATATAAATAACAGAAAGTAAAAGGAGGGCATAGAAGGTTGTGCTTTCTAACTTCATCCATCTCATGATCATTGGGAAGTCCTGGATTAGGGGGTCTCCGGACAGCCGGACTATATCCTTTGGCCGGACTGTTGGACTATGAAGATACAAGATTGAAGACTTCGTCCCTTGTCCGGATGGGACTCTCCTCGGCGTGGAAGGCAAACTAGGCAATACGGATATGTAGATCTCCTCCCTTGTAACAGACTCTGTGTAACCCTAGCCCCCTCCGGTGTCTATATAAACCGGAGGGTTTAGTCCGTAGGACAAGAGACAATCATACCATAGGCTAGCTTCTAGGGTTTAGCCTCTATGATCTTGTGGTAGATCAACTCTTGTAATACTCATATCATCAAGAACAATCAAGCAGGACGTAGGGTATTACCTCCATCAAGAGGGCCCGAACCTGGGTAAACATCGTGTCCCCTGCCTCCTGTTACCATCCGCCTTAGACGCACAGTTCGGGACCCCCTACCCAAGATCCGCCGGTTTTGACACTGACATTGGTGCTTTCATTGAGAGTTCCACTGTGCCGTCACCGTAAGGCTTGATGGCTCCTTCGATCATCGGTAACAATGCGGTCCAGGGTGAGGTTTTCCTCCCCAGATAGATCTTCATATTCATTGGCTTCGCACTACGGGCCAATTCGCTTGGCCATCTGGAGCAGATCGAGAGCTACGCCCCTGGCCATCAGGCCAGGTTCGGAAACTTAAACTACACTGCCGACATCCGCGGAGACTTGATCCTCAACGGATTCGAGCACATGCCAGGTGCGCCGCACAGTCATGACGAGCATGACGTAACTCTGTCGTCGGACAGTATTCGGGAGATCGCATCTGCAACTACTCCGGCCATCAATTCGGAGCAAATTGTGCCATCCGAGAGCGGAGGGATAGACCCCGCCATGGAGGCCACACTCTAAGTGGCGATAGAGCCGGATGCTGGCTTCACCCCTTACGAGAGTCGTGTCGCCAAACCACTGGATTCGTCTTCGGCCACGGACTCCGAGCCGCCTGCATCCGCACCCATCGAATCCGATTGGGCGCCGATCATGGAGTTCACCTCCGCGGATATCTTTCAGCACTCGCCTTTCGGCGATGTGCTAAATTCATTAAGGTCTCTCTCCTTGTCAGGAGAACCTTGGCCGAACTATGTCCGGCTAGAATGGGATGCGGACGACGAAGAAATTCGCTGCCCACCCACCACCCACTT